>NC_133620.1:465722980-465860480 GCF_048593235.1 Sminthopsis crassicaudata | reverse complement strand
ACAACTGAACAATAGATTGAAAAAGTCTGAAAGTTCGCACCTTGTGTCCCAAGCGCGAACCTCCCATCCCTGCCTCGGAGAGTCCCATTCCCAGCGTGTGTTTAGCCAGGGCAGAGGTGCGGGAGGTGCTTGGAATGAAGACATTCTGAGGTTAGAGTGCTGGATGCGTCCTTGTTTGGGGTTTTTTGCCCTTTTCTTTTGTCTCGGTCCCGTTGGTCCTGTTGGGCCAAACTAAAATTACAGACCAAATTCCATTGTGAATGGTCCAGTGGTTAATGGTGCAGGATGGCCAACACTTTGCCTACAAACCCAGCGCCGCCCTCGGGCACGGCTGCTGATGGACTCTTGGGCAGTGCCAGCGAGGAGACCCGAGGGGTGGCTTTGTTCAGTCGCTGCAGCCGGAGTCGAGGAAGAACTCGCCATTTGATGGGGACTTGGATTACTTTTATTTCCCGCCTCCACGTCCCTTGCTGAACTCGATCATTGTGATCCAAGGCTCGTTTTGCTTTCTTGGGACAGGGATTTGCACAGCTTCACTGGAGTGGGGAGGGACAGAAAGTGGTCCAGGAGGGCCAGAGCTTCAGAACTCGGGGAAGCCTCATTAGAGTAATAACAATAATCATCAGACCCTTTGTTTGCATGAGTTCACAACCGATTAATCATTCTGCCCATGAGTCTTTGTAAGAGGATTTGACTCTTAAGTTGGGCTAATGCAATTTGGGCAGACTACGGCCAAGCCATGGCAGAGCCCTTTGGTGCGTGACAAACCTCTGGGTGAATGGTATTTCATTGATTAAGCCCCAAAGGATTGGGGAAGTTGAGTCAACTCTGTTGGAATTCACATCTGTGGTTCTGGGAGTCGCCCTCTGTCTTTTGCTTCTGAACCATTTCCTCTTCTCCCCCACTGTGACTCACTTATTGATGATGTTTGCAAGCTATGAGTCATCCCTAAGAGGAAAAATATAATATTCTTCTCCCTCCCCCCCCAAGAAAAGAAAATTGCCTGGCACTTAACTTGGTGCTTTATAAAGCATTAAATACATTTCTAGTTTGATAATTGGTAGTTTCCTACAAAAAGGAATTTGTTAGAAGAAAAACGAAATATTTCTTGTGTATTTCCTTTGTGTTTTCTCATGCAGAAAATTATAGAGTGACAGTGTGTGAGTTTACCTTCCGTATTTTTTTTAAAGGCCAGGATCAACTTGGGTTTCTCCGCAGAGTTCTGTTCTCTTTCAGTCGGGCTTGCCGAGCTCAGCGTCTCCGTCTTGAGTCTCCAGGTTCTGGAGATCATTTTCTGACCCGCCCCACTCCAGTGAAGCTGTGCCAATCACTGCCCCAGGAAAGCCAAGTGATAACTGGGATGATGGCAAACATTGCCCCGCCTGTCATTTCTAGAGTCAGGAAGGCCCAGGCGGGGGAGAGACTTGTTGAAGTCGGACAGAGCACGGAGGGGCCCGCGGCCCGCGGCCTGGGACTGGTGCTGACTCCCAGACGCCTTTCCTGTCCTGGGTGATGGCTTTGTGTATGGAAATTGAGGGTTGAAACAAAACAAACAGCTAGCCCGCTACCTTCTCCCGGTGGGTCTCAGGTAACAAGGGCTGGAAGAAGAAACTGATGGAGAAGTGATGAAATTAGTGATAATACAAAAAGAGGGACTCGTGTTTCTTGACCACTTTCAGGTTGACAGGGCAGGTTCCTCACAGCTACTGTTTAGTGCAAATATCTCCTCAGAGAAGAAAGCTTGCAGGTTTCTATGGTTACACAGCTAGTAATTAATTATCGGGCTGGATTTGAGTCCATGTATTTGGGACCTGATGATCCCTGACCCCTTCCCCCAATGGCTGGTGCTTCTCTCTCTAACTTGGCTCCTCTGGGGGCTTTTATTCTTACACAAACAAACACAAGTATGTCGTCTTCCCCACTAGAACAGAAACTCCTTGAGAGCAGGGACTCTGGCACAACTGGGTGCTTTAGCTAGGAACAGTATCTGCTAGGGGCATAATCTAGACTAGTTTTTGTGTTGTGTTTTCAAAGAGAGTGAAACTAGAGACCTAATTAGGCAAGACTCTAATCTGGCTTTGGAGATTGGCTTAGCTTTCTTGTGGATTAAGTACAAAAGTCTGCCAGGGAAGAGTCAGGAGCTGCTGTTGCTGCCCGGACTCCTGGCCAGCAGGCCGCCGTGACCCACAGGGAATCTGGGGAGCCTGCTCTTCTTGCTGAATTTACCTCTCCCTGCCATGACTGAGTAGGAGTCCATTCCTGTTTTTTTTTTCTTTTTTTAATATTCGTACACATTTTGTTTTTTTATATAAAGCTTTTTATTTTCGAAACACATGCATAGATAGCTTTCAACATTCACCCTTGCAAAACCTTGTGTTTCAATTTTTTTTCCCCTCCCTCCCTTTCCCCCAACTTCCTCTTCTAAGACAGCAAGTAATCCAAGTATAGTTCTTCTATACATATTTCTACAATTATTATGCTGCACAAGAAAAATCAGGTCAAAGAGGAAAAAACTGGTGAAAATGCTCTGTTGTGATCCACACTGAGTTCCCACAGTCCTCTCTGGGTGTAGATGGCTCTCTTTATCACAAGATCATTGGGATTGGTCTGACTCGCCTCATTGTTAAAGAGAGCCATGTCCAGCAGAATTGATTATACATAATCTTTTTGTTGCCATATACAATCACCTCCTGGTCCTGAGCATTTCCTTCAGCATCAGTTCCTCTAAGTCTCTCCAGGCCTTTCTGAAATCATCCTGCTGGTCATTTCTTACAGAACAATAATATTCCATAACCTTCATATACCATAATTTATTCAGCCGTTCTCCACCTGATGGGCAGCCTCTCCGTTTCCAGTTCCTTGCCACAAAGAGGGCTGCCACAAACACTTGTGCACATGTGGGTCTCTTTCCCTCTTTTAAGATCTCTCTGGGTTATGAGCCCAGTAGACACTCTTTTGGGTCAAAGGGTATGCAGTTTGATGGGTTTTTGGGCATAGTTCCAAATTGCTCTCCAGAATGGTTGGCTCAATTCACAACTCCACCAGTAATGCATCGGTATTACATAATGTGCATTTATTTCCACATCCCCTCCAACATTCATCATTATCTTTTCCTGTCATCTTAGCCAATCTGTCAGGTGCGTAATGGTAGCTCAGAGATGTCTTAATTTGCATTTCTCTGATCAATAGTGATTTAGAGCATTTTTCATATGACTAGAAATAGTTTCAATTTCTTCATCTGAAAATGATCTGTTCATATCCTTTGACCATTTATCAATTGGAGAAATGGCTTGTATTAACAGTCCATTCTTTAACTATTACAGAGTCTATGGGATCTTATTTCATCCCACTTTGGAAAGAAGCCTCAGACTCACCTGAAGTCAGGTGTGATTTGTCCCACTGTTACTAAGGTCTCCATGCTGTTAATGATACAGTGGTCTGTAGGCCATCCTACATTCCTTGCATTATTTCTTTTTTTTTTCTTTTTAAAAAAATTACTTATTTTTAAATACACATTGCTATATGAATCATGTTAGGAGAGAAAAATCAGAGCAAAAAAGAAAAACCATGAAAGAGGAAAAAATAGAAAAAAAAAATGAACAGAGCATGTGCTGATTTACTTTCAGTGTCCTTAGTTCTTTCTCTGGATGCAGAGGGCATTTTCTGCCCAAAGTCTATTGGGATTGCTTCGGATCACTGAAGCGATGAGAAGGACTGAGCCTTTCACAGTTAGTCGCCCACATTCTTGCTGTTACTGTATACAGTGTATTCCTGGTTCTGCGTGTTTCGCTCAGCATCAGTCCATGGAAATCTCTCCAGGCCTTTCTACAATCAGCCTGCTTATCATTTTTGACAAAAACAATAATATTCCATTCCCTTCAGATACCACAACTTGTTCAGCCATTCCCCCATCGGCGGCCATCTATGTATTTTCCAATTCTTGTTCACCAAAAGAGCTAGAGGAGCGCTCTTATTGCAACTGCGGTTTGGCACTTTTTGTCTTTGGTTTTCTCCGGGTACCATGTGGAAACTCAGATGAGTGCAATGTTTGCTCCAGGACGGATTGGGCTTTGTGGAGTTGACAGTGTTATCACTTTTATTGGAAATTTCTAGGTTTATTTTGGCTCCAAATTACTGAAATTTCAAGCCCATGAAATACCAGTTTTTCAGATCATGGGACTTGGGATGACAGGTAACCTCCTGCCCCGTCTTGTCTGTGTGTTTTGGGAGGCCCTTGTGGGTGCGGGTGGGGGCACTCTGGTCCCCTTTGGCAGCCCGGAGAAGCCTGTGGACCCTTGCTATGTTTTTAAATGCATGACATCAAATGCAGGGTGGCAGAGGAAGCAAATATATTGAAACATGGTGATAAAATACATTTTTTTTAAAAAGCCACAGAGGCTGAAACAAATCTGAACCCAAGACCCACTGATCCTGCAGCTCTCCCCTGTCAGGCTGGGCCCTTCTCCAGGAGCCAGCAGCTAAAGTGGAGCTCCAGCTGAGCTTTTAAAGAACCTGGGCCCGAGAAGGTGAGGAAAGAGTGTTTCAGGCGTGGCCTACGGCTCGTGATGTCCTTGCCCAGGATGCCCACGTCCCCTCGGCGCCCCCCAGGGCCTCATGGAGAGGTGCAGTTACAGAGTAATTTATTTGGTAAGTGCCCTAAGAGCACTGACCCTGCGTCTGAGGTCCCAGATTTCATCCTGCCTCTGCCATTTACTTTATGACTCTGGGCAAGTCCCTTCAGCTCCCGGTTGCTCTTCTGTAAACTGGGCGGCCTCTTCAGGGTCTCTCCAGGTCAGGATCCGTGTCCGTGATCTCACGAGCTGCTCAATCCCCCGTGACACTGGAGGGTCAGTCAGCGAGTCTGTATTTACTGGGCACGTCTCCACCGCCCTCCAAATAACTACTCTTTCTAGAGAGCTTTTCAGATAGGATCCATCCCATCCTCACGGCCACCGGGGGAGGCGGGTGCTCTTGTAGCCCCATTTTACAGATGGGGAAGCCCGGGGGTGGCCGCCCGTGTGGGGAAGCCCCAGAGGCTGGATGCAGAGACCAAAGTGGGGCTCCTGCCGTCAGTCGGGACAAGCCTGAGAAATGAGGCAGAGGGGACTGGGGGGCCATGGGGACCAGGGGAAATGGGGGGGTCAGGAACATGGGGCATATGGGGGTCAAGGAGCATAAGGGGGCCATGGGGCATGGGGATGGATGGTTGTGCTAGAGCTGGGTCTTGGAGGAAAAGGCAAAGGGGAAGAGAAAGAGCATTCCTGCCGGGAGATGCTTGTGGAAGGGCCCATGTGTGTGTATGTACATGTGCTCATGTGTCTGTGTCAGTGCGCTCCCTCCCTCAGAGTGAGACCAGGTGCAGGGCAGTGAGCTGGGGAGGGGCCAAGATGCTGTGTCCCAGGGGGACGATTTTCCAGGACCCCCAGGTGGGAACTTGGGGGGATGACGTGTGGGGCGGATTCTTTCCTTATTGGAAGGAGGGGCTTCCAGGCCTTCCCTGCTCCAGAGGGCCTGTTGTCCCCTCTGTAAGGGGGGGTCTACCCTGTCTCCGGGGCCCACCTTCTGGCTTGTCAGCCTTGCCTTCTTCGAGCTCTTGTTAATGGTCCAAGCTCATTCCCGGCAAGGACCCCCGGAGCACCACCTGTGGGCAAAGGGAGCTAGAGTGCGGACACTCATACATGGTCGGTGTTTCGGAAGTGGCGGTACATTTGACTCTTATCTGTTGGGGGCCAGAAGTTTGTTTCTCCACCGTTAGATTGTGGATTTACCTTGTGCAAGAGCATTTCTCCCTATTTCATCTAGGTTAGGAAAGCCGGCTCTGGGGTCGGACCAGTCGCATTTCCCGTCCCTTGCCTCTTGCTCTCCGTTCGAGCCACCATTTTGAGTGGGGGCGTTTGTAGCAAACCTAACCGGGATTGTTCTCTTTCTGCTGGATTTTGGAAAAAATACGCCCCAGCCCAGTCTGCCGGCATCCCTAATTATTTCTGCCGAAATGGATTCTTCTGAGGGTGGGGCGCCTTGCTTCTCATTTTATTGTATGTTGTTTTTTTTTTTTAGAATTCTTTCCTTTCCTGTTTGTTCCTGTGTGATTGGCTTGGGTGTGGTTTTCTTTGCCTAATTAATGGGAAAATGTCTTTCTGTCTGTTCGGAATTTCATCAGCCACATGTTCCGCGTCTGAACATGGTGCAACCTGTGGCCCCTTTTAAGCTCCGAGACGTGACTTGCTGTTTATGGGGCTATAACCAGATTTGTTTTGCAATGGTTTTCAGCCCACCACTGTTCTTTTGACAGAGCCAATGCGGATGCTGCTTTAATAGACTTTATTGCCACCAAGACTCCTTAAATTGGTACTGTTGCTTTATTATAACAAAATCCTTTTAAACTCATTTTAAAGAGCGTTTTATGAGTGCCTGACTTAGAAGCCTCTTCCACCCGAGCCCCGGCTTTTTAACTCTTCGTTTCCCAGTCATCTTGTCAGTTTTGTCTTGTTCTGTCTCTCAGGAATCCTGGAGACTTTCCATTTTTCTCTTTTAGGCTCTTCCAGTCTTTTGTGTCCTCGGGTGTTTTTTTTGGGGGGAGGAGTTGGGAGGATGGTGATCAGGGTACTCAGAAACCTGAAAGAGAGGCTTAGGTGGACACAGGACAAGGGGGCGTGCCGTTCTCATGTTTGACTCTGATATCTCTAGCACCGAGATCATCGAGATCATTGGAGGGACTTACTAATTGCTCTCGGAATACAGTTGACTGAATTATGTCCATGATTTCATTTTTCCCCCGGGCCTCAGTTTCCACATTTATAAAATGGGAAGGCTCTTAAAGTCTCTTCTACTACACGATTGATGGCAGTAAGCTGCTATATTATTTACATATAAGTATTTATGCATAAATACACACACATATATATGTATATATATACCAGCTTACTGCCATCAATCTTGTATTTATGTATACATACTTATATATATAGGACATATATAAGTATATATACATATATATATATATATATATATATATATATATATATATATATATATATGTAAAAGCTGGTAAGGAAGAGTGGCAAAGAGATTTACGATATTTTCTCACCCTGAGATGTAGGCACTGTTCCTACTTTACAGATGAGAAGACTGAGGTCCCAGGTGAGAGCCTTGTGCCAGGTCCCCGGCTCTGCTCCTGTGACCCCAAGAGCCTGTGAGGCAGTTTCCCCCTTTCCCGGGTCGACCACACCCTCATTAGCCCAGGTCTCGGGGTTTGGGGTCTGGTAGCCTTGGGGGCTGCAGAGACTGACCATTTGGCCCCAGTGGCTAAGTGTCCGGCAGCTTCTCCACCTCCTGCAGCGCCTGATTTAGAGCCGGGAGGGGGGAGGGCGTCTTCCTCGCCTGTCCCCCCCACCGCTTGCCCACGCTGTCTCCCCTAAGACCCTTTTCTTGCTGTGGAAGTGATCACCAACTTATTTTAGGAAGGTGACTAGATTAGGGCAGCCCAGCAGGAAGGCCTCTGTGGAACCCCGGGCACGTCGCTTGCCTCAGTTTCCTTCTCTGTAAAAAAGGGATAATAATAATAATAACAGCCCCTACCCCAGGGTTGCTGGGAGGCTCCATGGAGATAATATTTGCACTGCACTTTGCACCTTTAAAGAGATTTCTCCATGCTAGCAAGCTATTACCCACATTTGTCAAGTTAACTAAACCCCCTCACGGCACAGGAAAGCAACCAAGAAATGATTTAGCTGTCTCGAGAAATGAAAAGACAAATGTATTCATTTCCTCATTTTAATCCCAATTATTTGCCTTTCATCTCGTTTCAAATACGGCTCCAAGTCTTGCCGGGGAACGGGGGCTCTCATTGTGCTCCAGCTCCAAGCCGGGCCCTCAATTGCTCTGGCTCGTAGGGATCCGCTTTAATTTCCTGGTAATCAAATTAGGCCTTGATTGAAAAAGAAAATCTTGACTAAAGATAGAGTGTATTAGCCCAACGTGTCGATTCGGTAGGTATTTTGTTTAATGTGTAGACGCTAAAGATATCTAATTATGTCATTTATTTTACATTTCACCCACTTGTGTTATTGTTTACAATCTGCAGACATACACAGCCGATATATATTATGTTAATAGGGTTCTGGTGGATGTTCCCTCCGCAGTGGCTCCCGTTTACGGGCACGGCTTTCTTCCTGCTATCCCAAGGAGGCTGGGAGATTTCCCCTCGTGGGCAGCTGCTGAGGGACCCCAGGTCTGACTCCACGCTGTGGGAGCTCGACCCAGTCACTTAATCCCCGGGCGAGGGGTTCTAGGCCCAGAGGCCCCAGGGGGTCACAGTAGCCCTTCGGGACCCCACTGGGGGCTTTTTCGCAGAACCACTGGAGTGGGTTTTGCCATTTCCTTCTCCAACTCATCTGCCAGATGGGGAAACTGAGGCACACAGAGTAAAGTGACTTGTCTTGGGTCACACAGTTGTGAGTGCCTCAGGCCGGGTTTGAACTCGGTCCTGCTGACTGCAGGCCTGACAGCCAGCTACCCCATGTAAATAGTGTAGTTAAGTATAAATAAGCAGTGAACTTCAATGTGTGAGGAAAGGGATCCATCTAGAACAGTTTTTTTTCTTTTTCCCTGAGGCAGTTGGGGTTCAGTGACTTGCCCAGGGTCACACAGCCAGGAAGTGTTAAGTGTCTGAGCCTGGATTTAAACCCAGGTCCTCCTGACTTCAGGGCTGGTGCTCCATCCACTGCATCACCTAATTGCCTCAAACATATTAATTTTTAGAAAATTTAACTTTTGATTATTTTGCTTATTGTTGTAAAATTGAGAAGGGTTTTGGTGGGAAGAATTATGGAAATTGTTCCAGAGCCAGCAGGGAACCTCGGCAGCCATTTACCGACGATTGAGGAAACTTGAGGTTCAGAAAGTCACCTCGGAAAGGGGGGGTAATGACAGCGGCCTTCCCCTCTCTTTTCTGCTTTCCTGCCCCTGCTGACCCCAAGCAGAAGCTCTCAGCTCCATTCCACTGCCGGCTCAGCCGTGTTTCACATCGGGACCCACTCAGAAAGGGAGCCTTCGTCCCGGCATCGGAGCAAGTGAGGCAGAGGATTCTGGGGTCCCCGAGCCTGGGAGAGGGAATGGGCCCCGGGGAAGGAGCCCCCATTCTTCTCCTCTCTCACACTTCTTCATGAATGCCTTATCCTGCCCCCTCTTTGTGTCCCCCCAATACCAGCAATTGTGGGGGAAGGGAGTAGAAGAAGATGACCGTCTTACTCAAACATGGTAGAAAACATCACGGGGAAAGGTAGGACTGCCGAGAGCTAAGAGCTAGAGGCTCCCTTTGTGGCAAGTATGTGGCGCTGAGGCGTTCACTTGTTAGATCCCAGGCCTTTCTGGAAAGAAGCAGCAAAGAGCCCCCTCCCCTCCTAGACCGAACACTCCCTCTCGGCAGAGACAAACAATTAAGCAGAGTCATCCGTGTCTGCGTCCAGCGGTGTGTCCGGGGAGCGACGGGCTTGGTCATCCCCCCTTCTGCCACGGTCAGTCAGTTGGTAAACATTTATTCAGCACTTCCACGTGCAGGCCCTGATGTGCTCAATGCACAAAGAATAAAAGGGCAGCCCCGGGCCTCGAGGGGCTTACAGTCTGATGGAGCGGGGCTCAGAGCTCCCGTCTCAAGGATCATCACTGTTTGTCCCTACTCAGATTCTCCAGCCTTTAGGGATCCGGCAGCTCCATTGTTGGAGTCACTGTGTATGGTGTTCTCTTGGATCTGCTTGTTTCATGTAGATCCCACTTCTCAGAATGCTGGACCCCCACTTTCTTAGAATGTTAGGCCCCCACTTTCACAGAAGGTCGGACCCCCACTTTCTCAGAATGCTGGACCCCCACTTTCTCAGAATGCTGGACCCCCACTTTCTTAGAATGTTAAGCCCCCACTTTCACAGGTCGGACCCCCACTTTCTCAGAATGCTGGACCCCCACTTTCTTAGAATGTTAGGCCCCCACTTTCACAGAAGGTCGGACCCCCACTTTCTCAGAATGCTGGACCCCCACTTTCTCAGAATGCTGGACCCCCACTTTCTCAGAATGCTGGACCCCCACTTTCTTAGAATGTTAAGCCCCCACTTTCACAGGTCGGACCCCCACTTTCTCAGAATGCTGGACCCCCACTTTCTTAGAATGTTAGGCCCCACTTTCACAGAATGCTGGACCCCCACTTTCTCAGAATGCTGGACCCCTACTTTCTTAGAATGTTAGGCCCCACTTTCACAGAATGCTGGACCCCCACTTTCTCAGAATGCTGGACCCCTACTTTCACAGAAGGTCGGACCCCCACTTTCTTAGAATGTTAGGCCCCCACTTAATTAGAATGTTGGACTCTACTTTTTCAGAATGCTGGTCCCCCACTTTCTTAGAATACTGAACCTCCACTTTCTCAGAATGTTGGATCCCACGTTCTTAGAATGCCTCACGTTCCTTCCAGTTGTACGTTAATATTCGCTGGCGCTCAGAGAGCACCCCTTTTCATCCATCTTGCAGTTGAGGAGCATCCGCTTTCTTTGCTCTCAGTATCCCGGCGCACATCTGAGCCTGGGCTCTGGCTTGGATTTCTTTGCAGCTGAGCCTACTGGGCCAGGTCTGAATCACGGGCAGTTGATGCTTCTTGCAGAGTTCCAAACTGATGAATAGATGGGCCAGTGACATTATATTAGTGGCCCTTACCATTAGTAGAGCGACAGTATGCTATGGATCTTTCCGTAGCTTCTCCAACACTGGCCACTTTTTCCATCTTGGTAGCTTAATGGGTACGAGATAGAACTTCAGCCATTGTAATGTTCATTTCTCCTGTTATTAGTGATTTGTTGCATGTTTTCTAAGGCTTTGATAGTGTTAAAATATTCTGTAAAATTAATTTCCTGGGTCTGAGCTAATTATCTTTTGGGAGAAGAGCTTAGCCGTGTAAGAGCTCCACAAACATGTCCTCTCCTGAGAGCTCTGAAACTCTGTCCTCTCGTGTACGTGTTCTTACCTGCTGTCCAGATTCCCTAGTAGGTGATGTGGAGCCTCATCGGCTCCAAGATAGAGAACATTAGTTAGTTAGCTAGTTGATTAGTTAGGCTTGCGATCTTTAAGGCACTGTGGACAATTGGGCCATCCGCGTGGCTCCCCGGTCATTATGCGTGCGGGCCTCTTGGCTTTCTCTTGGTACAGCCATCGCCGAGGGGAACCGATGGCTTTTTGCTCCCTCCTTTTTTTTTTTCCCTCCCTCCTGTGAGGTGACTGCATTTCGGGCTGAAGCCAGAAAGTGGCTAAAATGACAATTTTCTTCCCGGTGTATTTCTGGAAGTTGCTGTAGACATTGTTCCAGTTTTTATTCTCGTCTGTTTGCGTGTTATTTTCCCCCCCCTCTCTCCAGTGTTATTTTTGCTCCTTTTCTCTATAGCCTATTTGTCTCCGTTCACAGGTGGGTATCTGACATTTTGCATTAAGGCACACATTACCAAACCAGGTGCTATCACCAGCTCACGAGGGAGCAGAGCCTCCCGAAAACCTTACCCAGAAGTCTGTGAAGACCATAAATGCTTTTGGAAACCCCCGACTGGGGTTTTAGAGTTCAGGAGTGAACAAATCCGGGTTTTGTTCAGTGTTTGTAAGTCTACCGATTCCTTGAATATTGATTATATAGATCTGTTCAAAGCAAATGTGTCTTCTCAGATCTGAGATCGGAGGTACTCCTCCTTCAGATTTTCTTAGTGTTTTCTTATTTAACGGACGAGGAGGTGACTGCTTCCCTAAGCAGTCACGGGACTCCCCCAGGCTCACGCGGCTTCTGGGCTTCGTCAGCTGTCTCTTTTCCATTCCTACCCCCAGAGAAAGACCCTCTGGGAGGGCTCTGTTAAGGGGATCATTTGGGGTCTTTTTTAGCTTTAGGCATTTACAACTGAGCCAAGCATCTTTTGCAAAGACTAACCAAGCTTTGAAAGCTCCCGAAATCCGACAATGAGCCTGATTGCAGCCGCCAATTTGGCTTTAGTGGAAGACAATCCGAGCGACGCGTCTGAGAAGCTTTTAAAAGCTCGGTTTGTTTTACGCAGGTCGTTTTAGTACAGTGTTAATAGAATACGAAGTTTCCTCAAGTGACGGTTTATAACTGTGGAGGAAAAATAAGCTACTTTGCTTTGCTTGGGCCCCTCTGAACTGCAAAGACCACAAACATGTTCTGTTAGTTTAATTACTTAATGAAACCTCATGGGGAGATGAGCCGGGAATCCGTGGAAGGGATGGATGGCTACCAGAATTTCTGAAAGGCTGCGTAAGGGATCCCCGAAAGCCGGTCATGTGACTTTGTTCCTCCTTGAGAAGAATTGGGTTGTTTTGAGTGTGTGTGTGTGTGTGTGTGTGTGTGTGTGTGTGAGAGAGAATCCTTAAAGTGTAAGAAAGGGTCAGGGTTGTAACCTCGCCGTAGCTGGTTTGTTCTTCTGTCTTATGGCCACTCCTTGGACCAAGGGAGTGCTCCAGGAGAGGTTCACACCTCTGGTTAGTGTGGATTGCTTGCGCCGTGCTCCCGGGAGAGTGCTCCAAGAGAGACAAGTTCGCTCGTCTTTTCCTGTGGGAGAATTCCTGGGTGACATTGATTTTTTTTGACCTGGCCCATCTCCACCGGGCCCCCAGGCCTCTAAATGGATTGATCAGTGCTGGGGAGCCATGTGGCCGGCTGCTTTAGATCACTAGAACATGTATGTGTGCTCCTCCACTTGGAGTCAGCCTCTCCGGCCGGAAGACCCCCAAGGCTTCCAAAGTTTAACCACATCCAGACCCTCACACTTACAGATGAAGAGACTGAAGGTCAGAGAGGTCAAATATCTTATAGCTGGAAGCCCAACTTCCTCCTTTCAGGAATAAGGAAAGCCAGGCCTAAATGCTGGCCCAGAGTCTCACGGGGAGCAGAGATAAGACTTGAACCCTGACCTCCATGGCCAAGTCCTCACTGATGGCTTGTTTATCAGGGCGGCCCAAACACGGGCCTTCCTCTGTTACCGACTGTGAGGAATGGAGGCTAGAGCACGGCTCTTGTCCCCAAGAAGTTTAGCTGAGAGAAAACAAAAGCAAATGCTCATGAGAAGAAAGGGTTCACAGTCAGTGTCTGCACAGCCCCAGACAAGTCACTCGGTGTCTCTCGGCCTTCCCGCCCGTAAGAGAGGACATCGGACTCTGGGCCCCAGATCCTGCCCCTCCATCAGCCCTTTAACAGCCAGGGAGACTCGGGAACCAGAGGGGTGGGGGTGGGGGCTTGAGTAGGGGATGAGTTTGTAAAGCTGAAGCCTGCTGGGAGGGGCGGCCTCGGGCCCAGGGGAGACCCTCGGGTACCAGGGAAGCCAGGTTATTGAGGCTGTCAGAGAGAGAGCGGCCTGCAGAGGGGTCACAGGGGCTCAGCCCAGGCTCGCTGTGATTCTTGGCCTTCTCTGGGCTTTAGGGAAATGGCATAAAACTCAAGTGCCCATGGGCATAGATGCAGGGAGGAAATGGAGTGCCCTAAGACTTCTCCCCAGCTTCCCCCAAAGGGAAGGCTGCGGCCCTTTAAAACCCAGTCTTGTTTTTAAGCTCAAACGCAGGGGGGCCGTGGCCGGCTCGGATGGTCAGTGATAAGAGGCAGAGCTCCTCCCTTTCGGTCGGCGGTGACGGAGCCGTTCTGACTTGGCAGCCACTGCCCTGCGAGGAGGAGATGCGTCAGTGGGCTTCCGGCATTACCCTGACTTGAGAAGCGGCCTTGACTGTGCACCTCTCTCTGTGTCCTCAGCCAGATGTCTGTGTGGGCCCTCGGCTCCTCCGCCTCCTCGGCCCCAGCCTCGGGGCCCCCAAGCGTCAGGTGGGGCAGGGAGATGGCGACCTCCTTCCGCCGCTGGAGCCTCCAATTCCACATTGGTTCCAGATGCACTGAGCGCGATCACAGCCCCAGAGACGGACAACTCGGGAACCCAACCTGGCCCTCGGCCTGAATCCTCAGCGGGTCACCCGCCCGGACTCAGGCTCTGTGAAATTAATCCTTAAGCATTTAAGTACCTCCAGTGGGCTCGGTGTTAGTTACACAGTGTGTGTATGTATAAAAGGTGTGTCTACATGTGTATATAACATACGTGTATATGTGACTTTGTGTACTCATAATATTTTTACAAATGACTTCAGTGGGAAGGAACAGATGACATTATCCCTTCGCAGATAGCGTGAAGCTAGGAGCGAGGGCTACGCTCATCGATCCCAGAATCGAGATGGGAAAAGTCTCAGCAAAACCGAGAGCCAAGGGGCCGCTGGGGGGCGCAGTGGATAGAGCACCAGCCCTGAATTCAGGAGGACCCGAGTTCAAATCTGGTCTCAGACACTTAACACTTCCTGGCTGTGTGACCCTGGGCAAGTCACTTAACCCCAGCCTCAGGGGGGAAAAAAAAAACAACTGAGAGAGAACTTATTTAATAAAATGAAATGAAAACAATTAGTAACCCGTAAAGCCAACCCACGGGTTCAGAAATCATGATACAAGGACGGTCTGTGAGTGGAATTAGCTTAAAAAACAAGGCAAGGGAAAGTGCGCAGCCGGGCTCGGTGGAAGCCCTTTGGGGAGTGTGGGTGATGGTGGGGAGGATTGTGGTCACGGACTTGGGGGCGGAGCGGGGCCAGCCTTGGCCGGCTTGCTGAAGATGTGCCTGGAGTTGACTTTGAAAGGATAAGTAGGAAGTCCATTGAACAGGGAGAGTGACTGTGAGGGGGAGGGGACTCATCATGCTATAGAAGTGGAATTAACTGAGTTCAAAGCAAAGGCTGGGGTTTGAGAAGAGCCTGGATATCTGCCTTTAAGTACTTAGAGATTCAATTTTGGGTTTTTGATACCTTTAGCCCTAGAATGAGAAGAATCCGGACCATGTGGAAAAATTAAAAACTCTGCAATAGTGCGGAACGGCAGTAGGTTGGGCTGCTGCTTTGCGAGATGGGGGCCTGGCCACCACTGGAAATCTTTAAGCCGAGGTCGGATGATTGATATCTTGTTGGAATTGTGGCCATTTGTGCTTAAGCAGAGAGTGGACAAAATGGCCTGGGAAGCCATTCCTAAAACCTCAGAAGGTTCTCTTTCCTGCCAAAAACCAAAACAAAAAACCCCCCAAAAACCCAAAACAAAACAAATTGGTTCTTCCATCACAATTATAATTCATTAGGTGGCCTTAGATTCCATGTAATTACAAAGCAAGAAGGAACCTTCGGGACTGTTCTAGAACCAAGTTCTCACTTTTTAGTTTCTTTTCAACTTTTAAAAATGATTGAGGACTCCCCTCTCAACAAAGAACTTTTGTTTTGTGGATTATAAGTTATTGATTTTTATCTCATTAGAAACTGAAACATCTTAGTCTCTTTAGCAAAATAGCTTTGCCCTCATGGACTCTTTCTGAAGATTCCCGGCCTTCCCTTCCAGACCAAGCCCTCCCTTTTTAGTGTGCCAGAACAGGTCAAGGAGCAGCTCAGGAAAAGGGTCCAAATCTGGATTTTCCCATCTCTCCCTATTAGAGGCGGGTTTTAGGGAGGCCGCTTAATATTTCTGAGCCTTGGATGCTTCTTCTGGGAGACATGGCTGATGGTTTTTGTACCCCTTCCTTCTTGTTGCCTTAGAGAATGAAGAGAATGTAAACTCCCTGAGGCAGGGACAGTTTCCTTTTAGTTCCTCTGCCTTCAGTCCCTGGCACACAGTAGGTGTTTAATAAATGTGTGTTGATGGAGTAGTTGAACTTATAGAAAATGTAGAAATCATAGGATTGGGGTTCAAAGGCACCTCAGAGGTAGTGACTAATGCCTTCGTTTTACAAAGAGGGAAACTAAGGCCTAGAGAGAAGGGAAGTGATTTATCTAGACTGACCCCCAGAGTGCCTTGTCCCTTGTAATACCGTATCTGTGTAAGCTGCCACAACAGTCATTGCTATAAAGATGAGCTCATGGATGGGGGAGTCTACACACCAAAAATTTTTGTTCAAAAAAATAAAATAAAAAGACCATTTTATCCACTTGGAAAGTGGTTCCTTTTGAAACCTTGAACATGACAAGTAGGGAAAGGGCAGCCAGGTGGCACTCGGTGAATAGAGCGCCAAGCTCTGGAAGCTCCTCCCCTTAAGCTCCAGTCCTGCCTCGGACACTTTCGAGCTCTGCAGTCCTGGCGCTTCACCCAGTTTCCCCAGTTTCCTCATGTGTCACAGGAGCTGGAGAAAGACATGGCCAATGGCTCCAGTATCTCTATTGAGAAATTCCCAGGGGGTCACAGAGTTAAAGCGACAACGGTCGCAGAAGTCACAGTGGGAGAGAGCAGCCGGGCCCGCGGAGGGTCTCTAGGAGGAGGAGGCGGGACCCCGAGTTCCAGACCCAGTCACTCCTAGCAGGCGGCTCCTCCTGCCCACCTCCCACCGCTGGATCCGTTCCCCCTCCGTCTGCCTTTTAGACTAAGAGGCCGTCAGTCACCGCCACCAGCATCTCTCAAACCTGCAGAGTGCCATGATTTGCATGTTCTTTTAAAACTTTCCTCTCTAAGTGCACGTTACAATTGCACGTTTTACCAACCTCAACAATAGCATGAAGGGGAAAAAAACCTCAAAGTTCTTTTAGTTTTATTTTCCACAGAGAAGCATTGTGGGCTGGTGGGAACGGGTAGTAACTGCCGTGTGCCTCGCCCCTGAAAATCTGCAAACCACTTTGCCCACACTGCCACCTTTGGGCCTGCTCACATCCTCGGAAGGTTGGGAGTAAGGGTATTGTCCCCATTTTACAGATGAGGGAACTGAGGCTTCCAGGGTTACTCAGCTCGCCTGAGAAGCGGGATTTGATCTCATCTTCCTGACTCCGAGCTGGGTCCCCACAAAATGGCAGAGAGTATTTAGGCAGCCCAGGTCCGATTATTGACTGACATGCAGTAATTACCCTCTTGGCTCGGTATTTCTGTTTGCCCCGTCCTCTCAGGAACGCTGCCGAAGGTTCTCATGCGTGTCCCCTTCCACGGACGTCTTCAGAAGCTTTGCCAGAGTCTCCCAGGAGCTCTCGGCTACCTTTTCCTGCTTTATCTTCCCCCCCTCCCCCTCCCAGCATGGTAGCTTCTTGTGGACAGGCCTTGGTCGTGACCTCTGCATCCTTCCCTCAAACAGCCGGCCCCCCAGACTCATTGGTACACATCCATAAAATGGCCCCAACCCAAGTGAGAAGCTGGCCCTCATGGTCTCCTGAGCCTGTAAATGAGCTCTCGGGTAGAGGGGGGTCCTCCAGAGCCCACTTATTTGCAGATGAAGAAACACTCCCAGGGAGCTTGCAGGGACTTTGTAGGCAGGAGTGTCTTTCCGTGGAAGAGAAATGCATTTCAGAAGGCATCTTGTCCATCTTGCCAGAGGAGGAAACGGGCCCAAGAAAGTTCCCCAAAGGTCACGCAGGGCATAAGAAAGTGAAGGAAGCAGCTGACCTCTGTCTTTGGACTAGATTGGAGTGAAACCCCCTCAAAAGACATTTACTTCCTGGTGACCTTCCTGTGAGACAACTGAAGTGGAAAATGCACTACAATTCCTTAGGACATTTTATTTGTTTATTTTTAGACGTAAGAGTAGCACCATTTTAGATTGATTAATCAGAAGATCTGGATTTAAATTTTGGCTTGGCCACTTGATATAATTTGGGGTGAATCACTTAATTTCTGGGAATTCCTTTTCTTCTTTTATAAAATTTAAGATGTTCCTTTAAACTCTAATCTATGATTGGACGATTAAAAAAAACCACATCCCCTTTGGTCACATTATCCCCTGAAATAAGATTTTCTGTGGTGGAGTCACTCTTGTCCCTCCACATTAGCGAGGTAGAAAGAAGTCTGAGCTACGGGTACAATTCCAATTCCGGGAGGGGTTAAAAATAAGAATTTTCTGAATTGAAAGACTAAAAAAGATAGTAGACACATACTCTTGTCTTCTCTGGTTCACTTTTGAGTAACAGCTCTGGAAAAGGCTGGAAATTCAGAGGTGAGCATTGGCAGGCCCATTTTGCGGGGTCGGTGAGGGTTCCTCCACCCACGTACACGGGCCTTTTAGCCAACACGGTGCCGGGGATCCCGCCAACACGGTGCCGGGGATCCCGCCAACACGCTCGCGCTTTGGCCAGTTGGACTTCGGCATCTTTGGGGGCAGCTTCCAATTCTGGGAACAGAGATGTCGCCGAAAAGTAGCCGGAGGTCACTGGCACCCAGCAAACCTTGTCGTAAAACCTCTGTGTTCCTAGTACAGAGTGAGTGCTATTAAAAACAAAGTGTATGAGAACAAATATATTTGAACGCGAGGGCACTACAAATAGTTTTGAAAGGCATTAAGATCATATTAATCTTAATTTTATTATATATTAAAGTTCTTAACTTTTCCAATAATGCAGTTTTAGTTGTTTTAAAACATCTGAGAATTATAGTGCTATTTGGTGTGGCTGTCAGGAAAAGGCTAATGCTATTTATTAGGGTCCTGGTTTTATTTAATAGCCAGATGAATGGAACAGTTAATAAAAGAAATATTGCTTTCTTCCCTGACATTTATGTCCTTGGTTTCCAATAAAGAATTGAAATTATGAATAGTTGATGGTTTAAATTGATGTTTTATGTTGAACGCTAGCTATAATTTGCCCTCTGAGGATTGTAATACCGAGAAACAGATGGTTTTTCATAGTAACAAATTGCTATGTGTATACAGTATATAGTACTGGCTTTCAAATACTTTCACCTTCAGAGCAGAGCCATCCCCAAGCCAGGCCAGGGAGGAAGACGGAACGCCAGGGGAGAGGGGCTTCCAGGCCTGGGGCAGAGCAAAGCTGGGAGCCGAGAAGGCGCCGCCTCTTCGGTCCAGGTGTGTGTGATAAAGGGATGGAAAGGGCCAAGGCTTCTGGCGGATCGTCCGGCCTTGGATTTCCTGCCGTCTGCTCCCGCTGCAGCCCGTTCGGGCCGTTTTTGGGCGCTTGGGTTTCTGTCAGGAGGGGGTTTGGGGAAATTTGGAGCGCTTTCAGTTTTAGGGAAAGCCTCAGGACCCGTCTACACGAACAGATCTGAAGCCATGCCAGCAGTTTTATTGTGTGCGAGCCTGAGACAGCAGTGTGGGGCTGGCTGAATATTCATCCTCAGACTGTTCATTTGGAATTACTAAAGAGGCATGAAAATCCAAGATGGGCGCCGAACTTCGCCAAGTGTGTGATCCTGAGCTATCTGCATCACTGGTCTAGAGCTGGGGGGCCCTGAGGGAGGGGACAGGCCCACAGGCGGCCAGAGGGGCCTTTGGGCCTCATGTAGTCCAAGCCGCTCGGTTTACAGAGGAGAAGTCTGGTTCCTGGAAATGAATGGCCTAAGAGCACACTTGTATCTTGAAACTCTGTCATAAAATCAATCCTTAAACACGTCGTATCTTCCTGCTTGATGAAAGAGGTGGTCTTGGGAGGGTGAGCCAGGTTGGAAAACGGATGTGGGTTTGGCCATCCTAACATGGGTGAGGAAAAGTTCATAGGGCCAGGAGACTGTACGTTGTACGTTAGGGAAGGGTCTCGATCCATTATAGATTATATATGCACACATTATACGTCATATCACGGCCGTTAGGAGAGATGCATTCTAATGAAAGGACTTGGACAATTCCATCCAGTGTTGGACTACGAGGATGTGTTTCAAGACTTGTTTTTCTTGGGAAATTTCTATTGGAGCTGTATGCAAGTGGTCTAGATTTATTTTTGTAAATATATCGAAGCCGAGGTCACCTGGTCCAGATGAGGAAACTGAGGTGCAGGGAGGGAAGCGAGGTAATTGAGGATCTCGGGCTCAGAGGTTCCACTGAGAAGGACCCTCGAGGGCCATCTAGATCAGCCCCCTGCTGTTACTCTGGATGCCATCCAGACCTCAGACCAGTGCTATCAAACTCCAAAGAAAAGGGGGGGGAGTCACTAAAAGAAAAAGCAGGCCACGCACGGCTTAGCAAACCCCATGGAAACCTTTTTCTGGGCTCTGATGTATTTACTGTTTAAATATTTCCCAATTACCCTTTAATCTGGTTCAACAAGCAGTGATGGAGCCTGTACAATGTGTGAGATCTCCCCCACGTTCTGGGGGCCCGGCCGGAGAGTTGAAGTGATACGGATGACGGTTGTCTGCCTCCAGAGCCGCTCAGCGTTCTTTGCGCACTGTACCACTCCTCCTCCCTAAAGGTACAAGCTGATAATTAAGGGGTATTAGCTAATCGTACAAAAGGCATCCTTGCTTTTCTCCAGTGCCGGGCTTTCATGCCATAGCAGGCCCCCTAATGTCGTTCATGTATCTCAGTTTACAAACTCCTCCAAAGGATCAAAGGCAGGCAGAGCTGCAGCGAAAACCGGCCTTGTCGGGAGAGAAGGTTTGGTATCGGTGTGGCTCTCGCCAACGGGCCCCTAGAACCCAACGGAGAATCGGGGTGTGGACCGGGGCGTCGGCCAGTCTGACAGCCGCATTGGGGGTTTGTGGGGGGCGTCTTCCTGAGCAGTTGTTGGAAAAGAGCGGAATTTAGAAAGATACCGTTGTACCTTTAGAAACAATGGCTGAGGGGAAAAGATCCTTTTGTGTGTTTTGATAGGACATTTTCTTGTAAACCTTTTAGAAAAATTAGACCCGCCATCCCGACAAGCTAGGAATGATTAACATAGTTAACTGTTGCACACTGGTCAGGACCCAGTCTACGCAGGCTTCCAAGGGCATCTCTGTGGATTTTTAAAGAGCTTTAAGAACTGGGCAGCCAGCCGTAGCAAGCCGCCACTTAACCTGTCCAGAAAGTCCTTTTAACCACGTAAAAGAAATTTGATTATGGTTTTAAATTTTGGCTCCGTCTCTGCCTCCTGTTTTCAGCCTCAGCCACAAGCCGAGCAGCCAGGAGCCACAGCCTCCACGGCCGCTGGGCCTCTCTCGGACGCTGTGGCGCAGAAGGGGCCGAACTGCCCTGGTCCGGGGGCTGCTGTGAAGTCACAGACCCAGCAGCCCCAAGATCAGGTCAGGGCCCAGAAGTCGCCTCCCTGCGGCTCCCTAGGGTGAGTAGCTGTGTCTCAGGCCAGGATCCACCCCAGATGCAAGGGGAAATGAAGGGGAAAACGCAGTGCCATCCGGTAGGGGAGGGGGCTTCAGGTCCCCCCCCTGCCCAGAGCTTCCACCTCCGGAACATCTCCGAGCAGGACAGAGTCTGAGCGCAGCGTGGATTCTGGGGGGCCATGCTCCCCAAACACCATTTCTTTGTGGTGGTTATTTCATCTTTCTAATGGAGCCCTGGATCTAGAGGACCCAATTTGGAGGCAGGAAGGCCAGAGGCCTCAGACTGGATGTTAGCCAGGGCAAGTTACTGTTTATCCAGTGTCCTCATCCATAAAATAGGGATTAGAACAACGAGGAAGTTCCCTGTACCAGTGTCCAACAGTTGGTATTCTCCAATTTAGAGAAGTCCGGGCCCTCCCTGAGAGTCACAGCCAGTGTCAGAGACAGAACTTGAGCCCACAGCTCTTCCCGGTTCCAAGGCCGGCCCAGTCTGCAATGTCACATGACTTCTTCCCATTGCCTTGTATTATTATTATTATTTTTTTTTTTTATTGATCCTGAATCAAGTCAGAAGCCTTAAGTCAATTCTCCCTCCACCTTTGACCTTTGGGCAAGTCATTCAAGGCCTTTCTTCCATAATCTCTATAGAATAATATCATTTGTGTTTCTTACCTCCAAGGACTATTGGAAGATTATTTTATGTTGCACCTAAAAGCCCCAGTTTCTCAATAGTGATTTAAATGATTATTTTAGTCACAATCCTATTGAATTTGCTGCTTATCAGTCCCCAGAACTTCTGTGTGTTTGTGACTGAGACACGGACGTCATCGCAACAGCAGGAATCGTATTTCTTATTTTTATAACATCATATCTTATAATCCCTCCCATACAAATTTATCACCAGTCTAGCTCCATCATTTTCCCAGAATGAAAAGCGGAGTGATGGTTTGATTGTTGTTGCTGCTGCTGCTGTTATAATTATTATTATATTTTCAAAATTTAGGACCGGCTTTTTCCTTCCTCTTTAAAACTTTTTGATTTTCCCCCAATGGATATTTCTGGTCGGGCCCTGGCTCTTTTTCCTCCAGGCCCACTGACAGGAAGGAGTGCGTTACTGCAATTGTCCAGCCTGGCATTATTAACAAATGCACATGAAGAAATAAATACTGGGGCCAAGTTGAACCACTGACATGGGAGGCAGAGGTTAAAAAAAAAAAAAAACAGGAAGAAAAAACTTGAGCCCAGTTGTGTAAGAAGCTGGCCCTGGGCTGCTGGGCCCTGGCTGTCCAGCTCGCTCCTTGCTAGTTCTGCAGAGCCGTTCTCCTTGTAAACCCCACTTAGGCTGGTGGGTAAAAGGTGAGAAGCTAGAAATGCGTTTCTGAGCCGGAGAGCTCCCGCTTGGGCTGTGCTGGCCAAGGGACTGGTGTGCGAGCCGCTCCCAGAGCAGCCTTTGGGTGTTGACTCCGGGCCAGGCAGTGTTCCCAGGAGAGCCGGGCCGGAGGGAGGGAGGAGGCGGACAGAGCAGCAAAATGGACTCAGCCTCCTTTGGCCTCAGTTTCCTCCTCTCCGAAATGAGGGATTTAGACAAGATAGCCGCTGAAATTCCCGCGTCACAGGAAGTCCTGCTCGCTGTGTCCCTGAGCCCGGTTCCTTGGCCCACAAAAGTGGGCCAGTTTTTCTTTCCAGATCCACCAGACCGTCTCCCTGCTCTCGATTCCACGGTCCTCCGCTCTCTCGTCATCTCACAAATTAGTGACTTTGTTCGCCGCTCGCTTTAAAGGAGCTTGATGGCGCTCAGGTGCCAGACAGAGATGGCATCTCCCGCTCCGTTGCGCCTGCCAAGCCCTCCGAGCCCCCAGGTGTTTATAATAAACGTTGTCAGGACTTCAGCTCACAGTTTACACGGGAAGTATTTGTGGTTGTAAAGTCTAAAAATGACCTTGTAGAGTGTGGTGTTAAATAGCTTTAAAAGGTAGATAGAGAAGATCAGATCAACTGGGGGAGAAAAAGCATCCTGGGAAAGTGGCTGCTGAAATGGCCTCATTTCCACCAAAAACAGTTTAGAGACGGGCCGTGGACGGGCACGTGTTCATTGGGGGGTCATCAGTTCTCCCAAGTTTGGTCTCAGGACCCCTTTGTTGACACTCTTAAAATCACTGAGCACCCCAAAGAGCTTTTATTTCTATTAGGTTATATGAATCCAAAAGAACTGTATTAGCAATTGAAATGTCTCAGCTGGGACCTCCTGGAGCCCCTGTGGCAGTCCCTGGACCACCCTTGGAGCACTGCTGGTGGTGGGAAATGTTCCTAGGTAGGGAAGTGCAGTCCCCCGCCTTTAGCAGATAAAGGCAGGCCCTTTGAGGACAGGGGGAGGGGGCTCCAGCTCTGCTGACTGCCCTTGATGATCCACACCCTCCTCCGGCTGATAGGGAAGGAAGAAGTGGACCTTGCCTGCCTCAGAATGGGGAGATAAGCCCGGGTTTTCTCAGCTGTTGGCACTCTTCCTCAGAAGGAGATCGGCAGGGAGGAGCAGGCCCCCACGTCCCAGTTCCTTCTGTGGCCACTTCGGAAGGAAGTCGATGGCAACCTTCACGCTCAGACTTCAGGGCCCAGCTCCTTCCCCTTTCCTTCCTCTCCCCCATCCGAAGCCGTGCCAAGGACGGGCATTTTTAACTCCCTAATTTATTAGCACTGGCGCTAGACTTTGAAGTGCGCTTCCTCTTCCCTGTACCCACGCCGGGCACCCTTGTGCTGCGCTTTCCTCCTGAAGGAAGAGCCTTGGAAGGCTCCCACGGGAGAGCCCGGAGCAGGGGAAGGCCCCGGCCAGCTGCCTCCCTTCACTGGCTTTTTTTTCCCCTTTTAAATCAAAGTGCTTCCTGGTGCTCCGGGACGCCCGGAAAGATCATGTTTGCCTCAGCCATATAACCAAATCCTGTTTCACACCGTGTCACGGAGCGCCTGCTGTCAACCTGCCAGGCCGGGCTAGGTAATCTGATAATGGGCGGAGAGGAGGGAAGATGTCCTCCGGGAGCTCGCCCATGTCTTAATCCATAACCTGGGAACGGAGCAGTCCATCTCTCTTCGTTTTATGGATTTCTTCCCTCCCCATTGGCCGGACCACCCGGCTCAGGCCGCCTGTCAGCCTCCAACCAGAGCGCTCTTTTGAACTTTATTGACCACTTGGTTTGGAAGATTACTTACTTAGAAATCCCAATTCTCTGGGAACACACAAACTTAATACGGCTGACTTGTCCGTGATTTATGCTGGCTCTCTCCAGAAAACGGGGCCTCGGAAGCTTGTGCGCGGGGCTCCTAATCACGCGTCTCGGTGCAGGTGACAGATTGCCTGCCCGTCCCCACTGACGCCGGACGGTGGGCTCCCCTTCCGCAGGGCTCCTTGTTCCCCTGCTGGAGCAAGAGATTCCTCTGCAAAGTCGGAGCTCCGCAGTCAGCCCGGCTGGTTGGGATGGTGGCAGACGGATTTGGAGACGGCAGCTTGGACCATAATTCATCAATAGTTGATGGGAAGAAACCATCCCAGCATCGTAGCGTTTGTTTCGGGTCCAAACTCTTGTCCTAGAGCCCGAGATCTCCCGATTTTGCCAAGAGTTTGTGTCGTTGTTGGAATAGCTGTTTGGAAAAGCAGCTCCCAAAATCAAGCCAGCGTTTCCTGTTGGTGGCCGGAGAAGGGTCCGTCTCCCCGAGGGATTGTCGGTGGAACCATTTGGAAATGTTTTCCAGAGTATGCAGCTTTGCCCCAAGCGCTCCTCCCCTCTCTCCCCTCTGGTTTTGTAAAAACCCACTATTATTTGCCCCAAGACTCAGAAACAATGACACAGCAGTCTAGCCCTGGAAACTTTAAATATATGGAGCCCAGCGACATCCTTGCATCACTTACCCATCTCGGGCCTGTGGCTGCCCCCTCCAGAAACCACCAGATCGTTCTTTATTACACGCTGGCCACGAATAACAGCCTAAAACTTAACGGTGAGCCAATGGTTTCCATTCTTGTTGCTGTTGTTTTTGGACCAGGTCTGGGATTTTATTGGTGGAGGGAGGAAATTTCTCCTTATGGATGAAGATTTCTAACTGTTCTGTGCCTTCCAGCCTCAGAAAGTTGCCTGGGATAGACAGAGGTCAAGGGACTTGGCTGGAGTGACGCAGCCAAGAAGTGCCCAAGAGAACCCCGTTCCCCGGGCCTCCGAGGCCAGGCTGTGTGCCCTGTGCCCCACCCACCCTCGTTCCCGCTTACTCTGTCCTGGTGATGGCTCAGACTAGAAAACTCATTCTCTAATGGCCAGCGGCCGGGCCTGGGAAGGCCGTCATTTCTCCCCCATTTATAAAGAGGTCAACGTCTTAAACCGCCGTAGAATTTAAAAGGCCGATCCTCGTCTTGGTATGCCGCGGGTGGCGCAGAGACGGTATTTGTGCCCTGAAGTGGAAAGGGCTCGTGACCATTTGGAGAGGGAGCGTGTGCTTCTGGTCTTGTCCGTTGGGCACGGCTCCGCTCCTCGTGTGCAGGGGTGAGCAGAGTGTTCTTGGCTGTTTGGTGACAGGGTAGTCTTCCTCCCTCCTTCCAAATCTTTAAATTAGATAAAGTCCATCTCTTAGGGGGCAGCTAGGGGGCGCAGTGGAGAGAGCACCAGCCATGGAGTCAGGAGGACCCCAGTTCAAATGTGATCTCAGACACTTCCTGGCTGTGTGACCCTGGGCAAGTCCCTTAACCCCAGCCTCAAAAAAAAAAAAAGTCCACCTCTTGTTTACTCTTAATGGCCAGGACGCCCCAAGATTCTGAGTGTCTGCCTGTTGTTTGTTAACTATTTCTCATAGTCACAGAACTCCCAGATTGTATGGCTATTTAGCCTAAACCTTTCCTCTTAAAAGACATTGATATCTTTTGTTTTTACTTCACAAATGACCTGGAGTCAGGAAGCTCTGAATTCGAACCCCAGCCTTCCATCTGCACTAGCCCTGTGATGTCCGGCAAGTTACTTAGCATCTGTTTGCCTCAGTCTCCTTATCTGTAAAATGGGGATAACCACCGTGTCTACTTATAGTTGTTGTGAGGATCCAGTGAAATGATAAAGGCCGCTTTGGCTTCATAGCGTGGGCCTTGGTTTCTTGTGGGTTTGTCCCGTATGACCCTCTCGGTCCCTTCCAAGCCTAAGTCTCATTTCTCCTAAATTAACCCCACGACGACCTTTCAAATAATGGGAGACACATTTTTCTCCCCTCGGCCCCTTTTTTCTCTTCCGGCCCCCATCCTTCCATAGGGTGGGGCCGAGGGAACCTGAGACCTAAAGGGGAATCACCGCCTTTTTTAAATAAATTACTGTCTTCTGTTTCTCTGTAGTTACAATGTCCAGGGAAGAATACGATTTTAATGACTAAACTCTTATCTCCCAAACTGGTTTAGGCAGACGGTACATAAAGCTGGAGACTCTGGACTTGTGCAGAGTAGACGGGAGTTGGTTTAGTTTGCTGAGGATTCCTTCTCTCTCTCAGGTGCTTGGGGTCGGGAGCTCTTGGTGGAAGGGTTGGAGGCCATCTTGCTCTTCTTCAGGCCTGACCTGAACCCGGCTCCCCCGGAGCCTGGCCATGATTTTCCTCCTTTCTGTGGGGACTTTATCGTTTGGTCCCATCTGAGAGCTGGGTTTGGTCACCGCGTTTTCTCTCAATACCCTTGATTTTGACCCTTGCCAGTGCCTTGCATTGATTTTGTTTGTGGATACTTTTAGAGGCCGGGGCTTCCAGCTTGGAGGATAGCTCCCGAGCTGAAAGGGAGCCCCCAGATGCAGCCCCCCCATTTCATAGGGGACTCCCTCGGACTGGAGACCTGGGCGGACTTGGGGCATCGCCTCCCTGAGTCGGAATTTAGAGAGAAGGGCAAACTCCTGCCCATTCTGTCCGGAGGCTGGAGGACTCGAGCCCCAGGCCTTCTGACCTCTGCAGCCGGGCGCCACACCCGTTGTGACGCCCCATCCGGGTCTGGGGGCCAGAGAGGCAGGGCCGCCAGGGCCCCGGGGGTGAGGCAGGGCTGGTCCCACGGGGTCTCTGACCTGCCAGGCCCAGAGATGTGGGGACGAGGGCTTGGGGATTAGAGCAGAAGCCTCAGGAGACGGCCTGCTGGGGGACCTCTGGAGTTCCAGTCACTCAAAGCCGGAGGAGTCCCCCAAAACCCCGGCGGGTGACGGAGAAGCAGTGCCTGGGACTGGGAGCGTCTGTGAGGTTGGTCAGAGTCAGGGAAGGGAAGAGGGGCAGCTGTGGGAAGTGAACCTGCAGGCATCCGTGATTGGTGAGAAAAGTCCGGCGGAGGGATACGAGGCAGAACAGTGTTGGGGAGGGCGGTGCACAGTGATTAATGTGGCCGGAGCGCTTTTGCACTGAGGGGAGGGCGGATTGGAAACCCCCCAAGTCCCCCAGCGCGCTCCCCCCACACCATCTTTGGGCACGAGGCCGCCATATTTCAGATTCTCGGCTCCATCCTTCCTGGGAGGAGAGGAATGCCATGTGCACCTCGCCCACACGGGCCGCCCCGGGATCTGGTCTCTACTTTGGATTTGACATTGGAGGCTTGGACGCAGCGTGGAGCCCGGCCTTCCCTGCTGGACCCTCCTGTTTGGGGAGTGAGACGCCCGCTGTTCCGGCCTGTCCTTGGGACCTCCCCTGGGGCCCGGGACTCTGCTGGTGCTGGGGGCGTGCAGAGGCAGAGAGAAGCCTGTGGGCTGCACTGAGGGATTAGAAAGCTTATTCTTCCGTCACTTCTAAGTTTGTCTGCAGCTTTCCTGGTCTTCCTAGTGCTGCCCCTGGGTCCAGAGAGAACTCTGACCCCCCTTTCCCAGGACAGCCTTCTTCCAGGTGAATGGGACTGATTGATGGAGTATTTCTCAGTATTGAGTCACATGGTCCCTGATTCCAGAACTGAGACCTTGGGGGGTCATTTATCTCTGGAGGAGTGAACTTTGAACCTGAGATGCAGGAAGTGACATGACCTGTGGGAAGCAGCCGGTACCGGTGACCTTGGTCAAGGATGGTTTCGTCTTTTTAGTCTGTGCAGTGAGGAGGCTCAAGTCTTTTGGTTTAAAACCTGGACAAGCCAGAAGCTCAGGTCGGTTCCAGAGCACATGGCGGGGTGTGAGTCTGGGCCTCTCCCTGCAGGGATGGAATACATGTTTTCTCTTTGTACCTGATGACGTCTGGGGAGGGGGTCTTGCACCCGCCCCGCACACAGGGGTCACCGGCCACTCTCTGTGGGCTCCTGGCCAGCACCCATCTTCAGCCCTCGCGTCAGACAGAAGGCAGCGGCCACCTGGCTTACCCTCCTGGACCCTCTGGCCCACATAGGGGCTCTCCTCCTCTGCTTGGATCCTGGGCCTCCCTTTAATCTAGGCCCAATCTAACATTTAAATTGTTCCTCTAATTTAGTCATTAGTTTTCTCGGCTGCCACATCACACTTTAGTTTCTTTGAGCTCGAAGACCGCTTAGACCCCCGGGTCTTTTTCAGACCACTTGTCTAACCATGGCTTCCCCCATCTTTTACTTGTGGGCTGCATTTTTTTTAAACCTCAGAATGTGTCTGGGACAGTGAGAGTTCAATTTAAAGTGGATTTTTCTTTTTTTAAAAAAAAAAATCTGAGAACTCCAGAAGTCTGCAGTTTATGAAATTGGATGAGGATAAAAGGATCCCACCCCTGCTTTGCATATTTGACTCATTCTCTCTGGAAACGCCATTTGTTTTAAGCCCCGATGGATGATGTGTGTCAGGATATGCTGGAGTGAGACTCTGACAGCCACCAGTATTTCCGGCTTTTGTTATTAACCATTTGGATGCCCAGGAGCAAGCTACTTTTTCCACACCCTAAAAACAAGGAAAGGACTCTGAGCTGCCAGGGAGCCGCTTGCTGTGCTTTGGCCGAGCCAGCGAGGGTTCCGAGCCGGTCTTGTGTGGGGGTTTGTGCCAAGGAAGGTGCCCTCCTTCCCTGAATGATGGGAGGGGGCCGGCAGCTCGCACCCTCACTGGGGGGACTGAGTTTTCAGCGGCTTTTCCTTGCCGTAGGCAGAAAACCTCAGCTGCCTCTGAGAAGGGCGTGGGGCTGCCCCTTTCCTGGAGGTCATTCCCAGGTGCCTTCCCTGGCTTTGGCGCTCGAAGGTCACGTTAAGTTGGCCGGGATCCCCGGGCCCTGTTTCCTTGCTACGACTCGGGAGTTAAACGTCCCCATTTCTTCCTCAGCCGTGAAGCATTATTTAAGCGTCAGTTATTATTTATGCTGTTTTACCCAGCTAGACAGGAGGGTACTTTCTGTAGTATTTTGGAGTCGGGGGCTGGTTTTTTATTGAAAGTCTGTTTGCTGGAAACATGGGTCCTAACTGGCCCCCAGTGGGGATTTAGAAGAGAGGCGGGTAGTCTAGGCCCCTCATGGGACAGAAGGGGAAACTGAGGTGCCAGGGAAGTGTCTCGGGAGGCGAGGGCCGGCCCAGGACACGGGCCTGGGAGAGCTGATGGCTTGCTTTCTTCGGGCCTCTGAGGCAGGTTTTGAACAGGGTCCTTCCGGTCCCAGCACATTTTCTTCGGGTCTGAGCCTCTCAGAGAAGGAACAGGAGCTCTGGTTCAGGTTTCTTCCAGCGGCGGGAATCCTGAAGGAAACTGATTGTCTATCAGCCAGTTTGGAGGCCGGTTATTTTATGATGACAAATGACCGTTATGGACGGAAGAGCCAAAGACGGGGTCTCTGTCGGTCTGAGGTCCAAGTGTTCCTCTCGCTGCCTGCCCGGCCGTCCAGAAGTGGGAAACCCGGAGACTCGGCCGGTGACCGGGCCTTCAGGGAAGGTTGGGCCTGGAGAGAGTGACCGGGAGCATCATTCCCCAATGGCTACAGATGCTCTCAGACCATAGGGCCGGGAGTGGCTGAGCTGGGATTTGAACTCAGGGCCTTTGTCTCCAAAGCAAGCGTGCTTTCCCCCACTGCTGAACAAATCCGGAGCCGCGAGTTCGCAGTGAGTCAGCGAGGCAGCCTGGGATGCTTCACCTGCGCAGCGGATGACGAGGGATGGCGGCTTTCCCCAGCTTTAAAATAACTCCGCCCACAACAGAAGCAGGGCACGTCCAAATGAGGGCTGCTGAACAAGGAAATGATGAAGAGCTTGTAAAAATAACCGGGGAAGGAAGTCTTGGGCAGAGACACATCAGCAGGCCCAGGGGACTGGATCCAAGGGCCCAGAGAACGTGACTCTGCTTTCTCGGGGTGACAGACCCTCCTATTATCAGGAGGTCCGACGGTGGCCGCTAGCACTCCGGGCACGCCCCTCCGATGCAGTGTCTCAGAGAGGGAGAGTCGGGGTGACAAGGATGCGGACGATCCGGCCAGTGTCCGGGGGAGGGGAGCTGCGGCCTAGGTATGGACCACCATGGCCTCTGAGAGCGTGGTGGAGACGGCGGGCTGAGACAGCTGGAACCACAACCCTCAGACCTAGGCAGGCCTGCCCATCCTGTAGTGCTTCCTAAATAGGTCTTCTTATCTTTATTAATGAACCACAACACCTGGGGGAGATCAGTGGACTTCAGGCCTGGCAAAGAGCCGAGAGGTCATTGGGGTCGGCCTTCATTCCACAGAGATCAGAGGTCACGCTCCCCCCCTTCTCTGGCTCCGGTGCTTTTCTGCCGCTGCTGCTCCCCCGAGGGACTGACCAGACGGCCGTTGGCGGTCTTCCTTCTGAAGGAGCTCCGTGTGAAGAGAAAGGCTTTCCTCTGGGGGCAGAGGCGGCGTGGCCTGGGGGAGCGGGCCTGCCCTGCTGGCAGGAAGGCCTGGATTCCGGCCTCCCCTCTGGAAAATCCTGGCCAAGGCCCTTTTACCCCAGGGCGGTGGTCGGACTCCAGCAGAAATGGGGGCCGGACACATCCCACCCTGCCTGCATGTGGACCCAGAAAACCACGTGTTTGCGTGTTCCTTTTTAATACAGCGACGTGTTAGAGAGACATAGAAATGCCGTTTTTGCCTGGTTTGGGCGGCCTTCAGCCAGGGGGTAGGCCGGTGTTTGCCCCCCACCCCCATCCGGAAGAGTTCAGGGAAGGTGCTGCTTTGCTGCTTCAGGGAAGGGAGTGTTCTTGGGACTTACCTTTACCACCTGAGGTCCCAGGCAAGTCAAAAAATAAAAACAGGGGGGGGGGGCAGAATTTGTAACCTGGGGGATGCTGTTTCAATGGGAAAGATCAATGGATGTCGTGGAGAGCCTTCTACAATGGCGGGTGAACATTAGCTTAAATTTAGCATCATTTCATGTTAAAATCAAATTCTTGAACATCGCCTGACCCTGTGATTAAAGAGTATTCAAAGCTCTGATCTTTGAGAATTGTGGGACTTCACAATAAATAAATAACGGTCTGTTGTTCATCTAGTGGGAGGGAAACAAAGTGCAGGCCACAGGCCGGCCCAGACCCGCCACAGGCCGTGGTTATGGGGAGTCTCCCACAGAGGGGGCCCCATGCTGACCCCCGGGCACAGCTGGACGTGGAGTCAGGGAGGCCGGCCTCCGATACATTCTCCTGACCAAGCCACTTAAACCGGTCGCCTGTTTGCTAATTTGTGGAACGAGGCACCCACTGCCTCCCGGGGTGTTGGGATGGGATTCAGCAGGAGCTGAATAAACTCTTGTCCCTTTCCTTCTTGGCGTCTGGGGAAGGGTCCGTGGGTGGTGTCGAAGGGAAGGGTCTTTGGGCCGCGGCGCCCGTCCCAGTCCTGCGGGCCGCAGGGCCGGTGCTTGGGGAAGGAGCTAGGGGAGGTCCACGCCGCGGTCTGGCCGTGCTCCTGGCGCTGAGCCCCGGCGTGCAGGCCGCCTTCCCGTAGTCTCGGCTGTCGTTCGGAGTCGGCTCTTTCTGTGGTTGTGCTGTCCCGGGCTGGGGCCATTTCTCCCTGGGGGGAAAAGAAATTCCCAAGGCACTGACATAGAGCTCTCTGTAGTCTACCTGTACCAAGGGGTCAGAGAGAACAGAGTTCAGAGCCTGCCGACCCCCAAACCTCTTCTTTTTGTTAAATATTTATTGATACTTAAAAATATCATTTTCTAGTACCCAGTTCCCCCTGCCCCACTCAAGGATCTATTCCTTGGAAAAAAGAATAAAAAAAGAAAAAAAAAAGGACAAAGGGCAGTTGCACCAAAAAGTAGCCAACATATTAGCCAAGTCTGGTGCTGTTTGATGCGGTGTTCCCCACAACGCCCCACTTCTGTGAAGGGAAGGTGGCAGGTTTTCAGATGACTTCTTGGTCATTATAATTTCATGGCACAGAATCTGGATACTTCAGACCCGGCATAGAGCCTCCAGCTCTGCTCGTGGGTTATCCCTTTGGCAGCTCTGTGGAGGAGAGGTTGGAGAACCTGGAGGCAGGGGAACCATCGGGAGGTGGGAGATGAGGGTGCCCACGAAGGGGGCAGCTCCATGAGTGGAGAGGATAAGGAAACTAGAAGATGCCTACAGGGAATAGGCGGGGAGGGGTTGAAATAGCCCCAAGAGCGCTGCCCTGAGGGAGCTGACGGGCTTTTGAGAGAGAGGTGGAGTTGTGGGAAGGAAAGTGAGGTCCCGCCAGAGATGCCCGGCAAGCAGCTGCCGGGGCAGGATGGGCGCCCAGTGCAAGGCACTGGCGTCCGGGTAACTGCAGGACCTCGCACACAGTGGGCCCTTGGGAAAGCTCTGCTCTCTGAATTTTTACAAGTTGGCGAGGATGCCTCTAAGTCCCGCCTGTATCGAGTAAGTGACTAAACTTATGTCCGCTGCTTGATCTTAAACATGTATAGATGTAGATGACTGACTTGCTGGGGAGCGCCGGGCTCCAAAAGATGAGCCTTCTACTTGTGTTCTCGCATCCTCATGGAGGAAGCAGGGTCAGCTACCAGCCGCGCTCACAAAGAGAAGGGGAACCATCAAGGGGCTTAAAGACGTGCCGCCAAACACAGGTCATCAGTAAGCAGGACCGAGATTCTAGTCATCATCGGCCTTGGGGAGGGGGCTTCTTTCCCCGTGAGCCGCTCTCTACAAAAGCTGCTATGGGACACAATCTTCTGCCAGGCTCGAGAATGGTTTCAGAATGAATTCCGTGTTCTGCTACGGGGGCAGAGTTTCCCTCCTTGTCCGGGGCAGACTAGTCAGTCCATAGCTAGAGTACGTTGCTCGCAGGCCCCTGGTCCCCATTTAGAATGTTCATTATTCTAAATATACACAAACTGGAGCGGGAAAAGATGAAACGACTGAGGAAACAAAGATTGGCGTGTCCAAGCATATGGGGTTATTAAGCAAGGCTTGCCAATTGCCCAACAAATCGATCCCAGGCCCCTGGCTTTGGCACTGGACCCTGAATACAGGGGGAGATAGACTTTTATGCATTAAAAATAACCAAAGATTGCCAGTTAATTACAAGAAAACAATACATTAAGTAATCTGATTTCTGATTGGGTAAAAGTTTATGGACTTTCCAAGTTGGGAGGGGGGCAGAGCCAGAAAAAGAGGTGTCCCGTCGTTCCCCCCACATGTCTGTAAATAAGCTAAGGAACGTGGTCTCAACAGCTGATGGATGTGGGCCCAGTTTTCAGCTAAGACTTCTGGGTACTTGAGATGGATAACGGTGAGAAAGCTCTTCGCAGGCTTTGGGTCAGCAGGGCCCAGGTCCTTAGTTCAGGGTTTCTAGGCCCCAGGAGAAGTGGTCCAGCTTCCTGGCCACGTCAGGCTGGGCTCAAACAGCAAAACAAAGTCCTCTCACCATCTCCAGCTCAAATAATGTTTTCTCACAGACAGAAGTGGAACTGGAATAATTGAGTAGCAAGGGACTGAGCTGGCCCCAGAAGTCACAAGATGGAAGTCAGTTCCCTCCTTACAGAGGCAGCTTTGGTGGATCTTCACAGATCGGAGAGTGCTCGGGGTCTGGCCTCCGAGCCAGTAAGACTTGGGCCCGAGGCCCCTCTCCGGCCCTCTGACTGGCCGTGGGAAGCTGCCGAGTCCATGAGCAGGGGCCTGGGCGCGATCTGCTCTGGAGGAGCGAGTTTCCTCCTCTAGAGTTCTCCATGAAATGAAATCACGGGCCCGGGGTAATTCCGGAGGCCCCAGGAGCCTTGTCTGAAGGGTTCTCCTTAATTCTGACAGAGTTCGTAGCCCCTTCCCAACAACACCGGGCAGTCAGGGCTGGGGCTCAGCCAGATGTGTCTTTGCTGGGTGCGCTTTTTCCTGCCTGCAGTGAAATCATGGGTGACTCGTTGGAGAAGGCCACGTTGGAGACCTGGTCCTCCTTCCCAGCCCGGACTCGCAGAGGAAAAGCCCAGCTTCGATTGTCTGAATGTCAGCCCACGGGCCCTGATGAAGCACCCGCCGGGGCCGGGCCCCATGCTGAGGTCCGGGATGCATTCCAGGTGATGCCTCGGACGGGCCAGCCACGGATCCCAGGGTCTCCTCGCCAAGGGGACTCCTGCTGGCCCCACGCTGTCCGTGTCTCGGGAGAGAAGCCCAGCCAGGTCTTGGCCAGTTATGCACTTCTCCCTCCCATGGCCCTCTCGAAGCCTCCAGAGAGGCTTTTATGGCTTCCTCATTAGGCATTTCCCAGGAGGAAATGGGATGGCCACCACTGCTGAAGCCAGCGTGCTCTAACAGGGGAAGGCTGGCCAGCGGCTCCCGAGGGTTTGTGCTCCTCGAGCCTTTTCTTTGGACCCAGACGCCCATGTCATCGGTCCTAGGAACAGGCAGCAGGTCGGCACAGCTCAGCCTTGTCTGTGGTCACTGAGACCGGGGAGACCTGCCAGGATTTCTCAGCGAGGGGTACCGTGGCCCTGGGCTTCCTGACCCCGAGGCTGGCCCTCCTTCCATCAGTCGAAGATACCTCAGTAGCTGCACCTCTGCTTTGTCAGGCTTTACTTTTGGAAGAAAACCTGGCCCTTTCCTGGGGCCATGCGGAGTCCCTCAGGAGGCCCCGTGCCCGGCTGTCCCCGTCAGCCCTGCCACACTGGCCCGCTTTCTGGAAAGCACAGGAGGACCGACACGGAGGCCCCTCCGGCCCATCCTGACCTGTGTCAGGCCCCGGGCTCGGCTCCCGGGGTTCCTTGGCTCACGTGTTCTGCAGAGGGCTGCTGCAGATCCAGAGCGTTTTTTAGCACAGATAGGGAATAAGGTAAGCAGCAATTCCAAGGCTTTCACTGGAGATGATTAGAGATAAGTGGATCTATATTTGCCATATATGGTAATAAACGCAAAGTCTGCACGATCCTCTCGACATTTATGGACTTCTCGGCTTCATCTGTCAGAGCCAGCAGCCCCAGCCAAGAGATAGAGAATTTGTTAAACGATCTCATTCCCCGATCGCTGCCACGGAAGAAGGGATTGTGGGTGTGCACGTCGGCACCGAGGACAAGGTTGGGGCATCTTGATAAGGGGCGCTCGCGGAACTCCCGGAGCCGGCTCTTTATGGATCTGAAGGCCGTCCCCTTCCTATAGGTCTGCTTGGGAACCATGCTGGGTTGGGAGGGGGCGTGATTGAGCCTTGCTGGGGCGGTCGGGCTCCACCGGAGCTTCCCTCCTGCTCCAGAGGTGGATCGGTGACTCATGTAGATGGCCTGAAAACTCTCTCGTGGCGTTTCTCCCTTCTTCCCCTGCGGAGAGCTGGCCGGGCCGGGCGGCCGTTCCCCTCCGTGGGAGCGTTGCCTTTTAAGCCGTGGTTGGCTGTCGTTTTTGGCTCCGTCCTCGCCGAAGGCCAGAAAGCGGGCAGACGAGCGGTCCCTTCCCCGAGTTTTCGGTCCAGTCGTTTGTCCCGTGCTGTCTGGAGCTCAGGCAGTGGATCGCTCCAGCTCACGCTTCGCCTTCTGAATTTGGGAATTAGTCCCAGAAGAGCCCATATATTACAGTGCTGACAGTAAGCCGCTATTGGAAATGCTTTTAGAAGCTGCATTTATGGAATCCAAAAAGGCAGTAAAAGTAAAACAATGTGCCAGATTGCTAGGAAGCACGGTTGGGGGGGGGCGCTTTGATTTTCCCCCTTATTATTCTTACATTTGTATCAGCAAGCTGTTTGTGCCCGGAGCTGCAGTCTCTTACCCAGATTTCACCTGAAATGATGTCTTAGGAAACAGGAAAACAATCAAAAACCCTTTTTGTGACACATTTTATTGCACTGAATTAAAAGAGCCTTAGATTAAGCTGATTATATCAGTTGAACAGATCTCCTGCCCCTTCCTTCCTCCCTTCTCCCATGTCCCTTTTCTTCCTCCCTTTTTCCCTCTCTCCCTCCTTCCTTTCTTTTTCCCTCTCTTCTTTCCTTTCCTTTTTTCATCCCACTTGTCTTTCTTTTCCATTTTTTCTTCTCTTTCCCTTTCTATCTTCCTCTTTCTCTTTTTTCTTCTCCCTCTTTCTTCCTTTCTTCTTCCTTTCCTTTATTTTTCCCTTTCTGCCTTCCTTCTTTCCCTCATTCTTTCCTTCTCTCTTCCTCCCTTCCTCTTTCCCTGTTCTGTCCCTCCCTCCTTCTTTTTCTCCCATTTTCCATCTCCTTCTTTCTTTCTTTCCACCCCCCCTCCCCAGCTTACTGTCTCTTACCTGGCGGTCCCTTTAAACATAGAAGTTGCCGAGTACTGTTGGCTAGAGCTGACATCGAGATGTTTTTCCTCCCAGTAGATTTCTTGGTAACTCGGTTACATCAAATCACTGTTCCTGGACTCCGCGTAGCCCCTGTCTCTGGTGATCCCGAGGGCCACGACACCTCTGAAAATATTTCAGCCATTTGTTGCCCCAGGAACATTTTCTCCCTTCCCCTGACCAGGCTGCATGGGGGCGGGGCGGGATGGAACAGCCCCAGACTTGACTTCAGAGGCCTGCATGTGAGTTCTGGCCTTTCGGGGCTTCAGGTTTCCCCTCGGTACTGTGGGGTGAACCGCCTTGCAGGATCTTTGCCCAGAGAGGCTGCGTGAACATGAGCTTTGTCCCTTCATCTTCCTCACCGCCACTGAGGCAGTTCCCAGGAGAGCCTAGATCTCCCTTCAGCATGCCCAGGGGTGGCCCAGTTGGAGCCGGGAGCTCCCTTGGAGCTGGTTAGTGTACTTGGGGGTGTGTGAACCCCTCCCCCCATCAGCCCACAAGCAGAGGGGGGCGAGGGAGATGAGAGTTCGGCTCTGGATTTAGAGGGCCGCTGATAGGGGTTCAGATTCCGCCTCGGTGTACACACAGCAGGAGCTTAATAAAGGCTGGGGCCTTGGCCAAGCAGCACAGGACTCCTTTGGAGGCAGGGTTTGGAGGTGTTCGCCAAGTCATAGGGGATGGAGGAAGGGGCCCCTTGGTGCTGATCAAGGTGAGGTGGGCAGGGCACTCCACAGAGGCCCAGAAGCTGCCACATGGGCAGCCGCCCCATGAGTTCATGGCAAACCCTGGAGCAGAGGCACTCGGCGATCGTGCACTCGGCGTTCTGGGCGCTCAGGGATCGTGGTCGTCAGCATTTCCCGAAGCCTTTCCCCATCGGGGCTGATGAAGCTCTTTTTTAAGCGGGTCTGCCCCAGCGTCTTGTTTGTAACCATTCCTCAGGACAGCCGTGGCACGGAGACTGACCCCGCCGGCCCCCAGTCAGATCATGTGTCGCAGCTCCTGGAAAGGCCTTCCCGGTCCGTCTGCTCGGCCAGGCGCCCCCTCGTCCCCACCAGGGCGGCTTCCCTGGCCCGTGCTCCCCTCTCGGGGCCGTCTCCGGCGCGTAAGCTCCTGGAGGCCAGGCTCCGGCTTGGCTTTCACTGAGAGTCCCCAGGGACTTTTTAAAAGAGAACCTGAAAACGCCTCTTCTCCCATTCGTTCACTGCTAACCGATGTCGTTAGGAGCTTGCTGCGACGCCTTGTTTTGCTTTGGGGCTCGTCGCGCTTCTGTCAGACTCAGTTTGAAGTTTCCAAAGTTCTTTTCTCACCTTGTAAGCTCTAAGTGGCAATAATCTCATTTTAGAGGTGGGAAAAATGAGACCAGAGAGACTTAGTGGCTTGTGTCGGGATAGAGCCGGGATTCGAAATTAGAGCCTCCCCTCCCTTCTTCCTCCCTTTTCCCCTCTCTTCCTCCCTTCCTTCCCTTCCCAAGCTGGTGGCCTTTCTGGTAGGCCCCGCGGCCTTGGTGTTTTAGATAAAAGGCCGCTATTAGAGAATATGGCCCAGCAGTGCACTGGTAGGGTAGAGGCTGAAGGCTCACTGACAGCGACCCGCTGCACCCGCAGAGTTCGACTCCCCTGGGGATAATGGCTGCCCGTACACACAGACACATGCACACACAGGCATCTGCATGGACCCACAGGCCCCCATGTGGGCACAGACACACACACACACACTCATGTCTGCACGGGCCCACAGGCGCCCACATGTGCCATGCACTGCCAGCTCCCCATCCCTTCCCCCCCCCCACCCCTTTGCCTCAGAAGAGCACACAGGTGACAATTCTAGAGCTGTTTTCAGAAGACCCGAGTTCGAATTTCAGCAGGCCCCAAGCTCCCTTATTTGGTGGACCTGGGAGCAAGAAGTCACCTCATTTCTAATTCCCCTCAGCTGTTAAATACGGATAACTGTATAATGTGCTTTTTATTGTCATGTGGAAAGTGCTTTAGCCCTAAAGCGGCACAGAGCCCCGAATGGGCAGGGGTCCCAAACGGCACCTCCGACACTCCCAGCTGGGGTTCCGTGGCCAAGACCCAAATCCTCAGTTTCCTCATCTGTAACATGAGAGGATTGACCTCCATGAGGCTCTTCTAACTCTGAATCCAGAATCCTGTGAAAGCCCCATGGAAAGGGAGCTATTTCCCTTGTTAGCTTAATGCCCAGGGGCTTCCTAGAGTGCCATGGGAGACCTTCCTCCATGCGCCCCCTTCATGAATGTGTGAAAATGCATTTATTCAGGGCCGAGTTAGGGCAGCTGGATGGCTCAGCAAGCTGAGACTCATCTTCTTGGGTTCAGATCTGACTTCAGACCCTTATTAGCTGTGTGCCCCCGGGCAAGAGACCACTCCAGTACCTTTGCCAAGAAACCTCAAAGAGGGGACAGACTGACAGGTCTCTACGATGGCAGCTTTGGGCTACTGAGGAAAAGTGTCTCCACTCAGGGAGCTCAGCTGTGGGGAGACAAAGCTTGGGGGGTTTGGGTGGCCCTGGACACCGCAGGGGCAGATGGCAGAGCCCCAGAGTCCGATGGCTGTGCCGGGATTCTGTGAGGGAAGCGGCTCCTCAACGACCGAGGAAACAAAAGTTCACATTTCAGAGCATGTCGACTTATTAAGCAACGTTTGCCCAACAAATCGGGACTAATGGCCTTCCTCGGCTTTGGCATCGGACCCCAAGTACGGGGAGAGACAGATTGCTATACGTTGAAAACATTCCAATGAGGCCGGTTAATTATTAGGAAACAACTAAGCAGGAGGCAGTGTTCAGTAAACTGATTTCTAATTGGATGAAAGATTAGGGAATTTCCAGGTTGGGAAGGAAGAATAAATGGGTGCGATTCCCTGAAATTAGAAAAGGAGGCGTCTTCCTCCCCCCACGTGTCTGTGAACAGTCAAGGGAACGGGGAAACAATAACCAATTGACCAGGACGGGCCGGTATTTCACATAAGACTCGCTTGACCTCTGCAAGTGGGGGAAAACTTGCATTGATCTTGGATCCTGGTCATTGTAACCTGAGACCTCAGTTAAGGGTCTCTAAGTAGCAGGGAGAAGTGGGCCAGCTGAAGTAGGTGGGGTTCACTTATTTCCCCCCAGCCCCTTAATCCCTTCAGGTCCAGTGGGCCTTAGGGAGTAATTAGTGAGCGGTCAAACGTAAAGGCCTGATGAGCCGCCGTCTCATTGGAGAAATGTAGCTGGCGATTGCTACTTACTGGAGCAGTGGGTTTGGGTCCATCCCTGACCACCATCGGGAAGGGAGCCTGTGGACCTGAAGGCCCAGCCGGGGGCGAGGGAACATCCTCTACCTGATGGGGCCCAGGCTGAAAACCCTTTGGCTTCCGTTTTGTCCATCTAGTCACTTCTATCCTGAGCTGTAATAGCTGGCAGGATGCACTCTCTAGAATATGAGGCAGGTCCTATTATATAGCTGAGGATGAGACTGAGAAAGGGCCAGAATAACGGCGAGTACATGACTGTGGTGGGAATTGGGCTCAAGACTTCTGGATTCCCACGTTCCACCGCTCTGTGACCACGGCACGGGACGTCCACAACGCCATAGTCGTCTAGTCCTCTTGGAAAATTTCTGCTAAGGCACAGAATAATTTGTAAATTGTTTTCAGTTTCAATAGGACTGAACGTTCTCAGTGATGTGCGTTTTCACAGAGAAGGGGGGATGGCACGTTATATAATGGGTCATTCCGAAAAATCAAAGTCGAGGGTTCTCCTAAAGGTACCTGATGGACCCAAGGAGGCCGTTACAGCTCAGAAAGGGGAATTTGCAGAGGAAAGCAGGGCCCGGCTTTCAGAGAAATGCGAAGTGGACAGAAAGAGGAGCCATTCGTGAAAGTTGGAAGACCAATAGGCAGCTTGGGTGCCACAGGGTGCCATGTTATGCGATCCTGAGGAAACCCCAATGTGCCCTGGAGCCCTTGGGGCCCTGACCGGGAGAGGGTCCCCCTCTCTGTGGGTCACAGTCATGACAGTGAGAACGTTTCATCTCTTCCACCTGACTGTGATAGTTTCAGGAAAATCAGCCATTATGGAAAAAGAATATTCATCCTGTCTTTTTTTTCTGGTAGCTCATACATTGAAAAAATAGGTCATGAACAGTAATCTAAATTGACTACTGATAAATAATTAAAACTAATGGATTTTAGCACGATCTTTGAGAAAGCACCGAGACGTTCCATTTTCTGCTGCAGAGGAGGGTTTTTTGATTATTTATGCCAATAAATGCCACTTATGATGATTTCTAGCATTCTCTTTCTACCCCCTTCTCAGGGAAGGCCTGAACAAGCCCGTGTTCATCTGTAAAAGTCAGGAATAGCAAATCGATGGGAACACGTTTGATTATTTCATGATTAGTGATGGCAGGAAGGCTTTAGAAGCCTGGAATGAGAAGCTTTGCCTCCTCCCGAGCCCTGCTTTGAGTTCAGTCCCAGAGTGACTTGCATAGGGTTTACCTTGCCTTTGGTTTGTACTCGGAGCTCAGGGGATCGTGGTCCAAGAGCCGGACAGGCCTGAGTTTCTGCTAAGTCCAACCCGCTCTCTTCACCGTTTAGGACCTGGGGCCCAGAGAGTTTAAGGGACATCCCCAGGGTGACCGGATGATGAATAGCAGGGTCAGGATTGGGCCAGAGGGGCTGTGACTCCCACCTGCGGGCCTCAGTGCTGCGCCCAGCCACAGCCTGCTACAGAACAGGAAGCCAAGGGCGGGCTTAACCCTCAAAAAAACCCACAATGGCCCATGACCACATTTAAGGGTAATCTACAACATTAACATTTTCTCCATCACTTTTAATTTAAATGTTCCCTCTGAAGTTCACAGCCAGGCCTCTGTGAGCTTCTGCCGGCAGAGGCTCCGTGATGGATTGCCAGTGAAATACAATGACCCCTTTACAAGAAGCATCCCCCAGACCTTCTGAGGCTCCTCGCCGACCTCTTCTCGGGCCGGGCTGGGATGTCGCAGACAAGGAAGTAAAAGGGTTGAGAGGGATCAGGGAGGCGGAGCAGAGGCCTGGATTCAGATCCAATTAGTTCACATTCAGACCCTGCTTCTCACATTGGCCAGCCGGTGACCCACACGAGTCACGGCCTCTGCGCCTCCCGGGCCCTTCTTGCTCTAGAACTCTGGGCTCTTGGGCCGGGCTGATCTGGTCTTGCTGCAGAACACTGTCATAGAGAGGTAAAGCCGGCACAGGCGGGGGCTTACCGCGGGTTCTCTTCTGGAATCTGAGCCCGGTTCTCCACTTTGTTGTCCCTGCCACAGTCTGGACGGGCTGTGCAGAATTTGTGGGCCCTCCCTTTGGGCCCGAGAAGAAGTCTCAAAAATGTTTTTCTTTATGGGATGGTCACAGGACCTGTTGTCTGTGACTGCTACAAAATTTCCCAGAATTCCCAGTTACTTTTCATGCCAGCCCATGACGTATCAAACCCACGATGGGGAAAGCCTTGGTGTGGAGGGTGTAACTGGACAGAGACGAGAACGCCTGCGTTTTCTGCGAGGGGCCCATGGAGGCCTGTCCTGGAGGTCGGAGGACGGCCGGGCTTTCCCCTCCCACTGGTTCCCCTCTGAAACTTTGGCCAAACCTGACGCCCGGAATGTCACAGGCGAAGAGTTCACGGAAGGCCTGCGGGGCAGCACTGAAAGGTCTCTCGGCTCAATTTGCCAGCTCCACCTCATCTCCTGCAGCCGAAATCCACCTTTTAGCGCTTGGGGTCCAAAATTAGTCATCCAAAGAAAACACAAACCAGTCTGTGGCTCAGAAGGGAACCCGAGGCCCCCCCACAAACCCAAGGGCCCTCATCTCTAGCTTCTGGATAACCTTAGAACTTCCAGGTAAAATTGGACAAATGTGAATTTAATGTAATTCATCTTTTACGCTGGAGTTCTTAAGCCGGACACTTTTAACGTGTAAAAATATTTTGTTGTATCTTGTACTTTGAGGTGGGGCTTTCTGCCATAGGCTCCCCAGGTTTCACCAGCTTGCCCGAGGAGTCTGGGATTCAGTTAGTTAGGACTCCGCAAGGGGAAGAATCCCTCCTGATTGCGGCCACACCTAGGGCACTCGGGGAGGCTCTGGATGAAGAGGAAGCCAAGGGTCTCAGTGGGCCCATTGACTCAGTGCGGGGCCCCGTTCTGCAGGCACCCCCTTTTCCTTTCTCCACATCTTCCTAGTCCTGCAGCCTCCTCTCCCAGCCCCTGAGCACACATCCCTGAGACAAGGGTATTTTTCTAAAAAGGCCGAGGAGCTTTTCCCGTCTGGCGGTGATGAGCCAGGTCAGAAATGGAAGGTGACAGCTGAGCTCCTGATGTCAGGGCTGCTATAATCCCAGCAGCTTCTCCTAATGATTGCTCGGGCAGACGCCGGGACGCTCCGGCCACTGCCGGCTGCAGGTGCCACCTCTTCAGGACACCTTCTGGGAGCCGCGGAGCCGGCGGGGAAATGAGATGCGCCGAACCCGGACTCTCAGGAAGACAATTTATTACAGACCACTTTATCCACCGAGGAAGATCAAAGGGCTTTTGTCACAAATCATAAGATCCAGACACCTCCGCGTTATCACGCAATGCAGGGTGCAGCTCGCAAAGCAATTGCAGAGCCCGGTTTTGCTCCCCCCTGCGTCGCGCAGCCGGGGGCGAGTGCAGGGTAGCCTCGTTTGTGTTTGGATTTGGAAAATGGCAGCTCTGAATTTGGAGGAATCCTTCGTTTACTCGGTTTAAAAACAAAAATCGCATTAATCTTGTGTTTTTAGGTCACACCATTTTCTAATAACGGAGCCTTTCCCCTCCCAGAAACAATCGTCTGAAAATGTTTTGGAGATTCAGTATGTTAAGTGCAGCTTTATTACCTTTATGACTTATAAGAGCCTCTATTTGCATACAAATTGTAGAAATGCTACAATGGATCAAGATTTTTCTTCCTCCCCGTAGATTAACCAGCCTCCTATAATTTTATTTACAAACTTAATTTCTTTAACAAACAATTCTTTAGATAACAGGAGCTTTCTGCTCATTCCGGAGATTCCCAGCACTTGTGCTCATTCATTCAACAGACGTAAGGTAGTAGAAGGTTCTCTAAAGCGGGTCCCCCCAGATCCCCGGCCCTTCTCGGGCCCGTAGACAGGGATGAGAGCTGGCGAAGACGGGGCAGGAGCTCTGGGCCTAACGGTGGCTGCGGGATGACCGTGGTGAGGTGCCCCGTGGCAAAGGAGCATCCCCCACTGGGCGCTGCCCTCAGGCCCATAGTGATGAAAGCGGTGGCTGCAGCCCCTGCGGGGAGACCCTTTCAGGCTGTGCTCCTTCTCTTTTCTCCCTCCTTGAAGACGGCAGTGAATTATGCTCCTCTGGCTCAGGGTGCTTCCTAGAAGGACTGATGAAAATGGCTCGGAAACGTCCAGAGAGCTTTTTAAATGTTGATGACTCACGTTTTGCCCAATGCCAAGTGGGGAAACTGGCCGTTTTATGACTCTGGGTCCCACTGATTCACATTTATTGATCGCCCATCAGCACGTCTGCGCTGTCTGGATTTTGCCAGGGGACTCGTGGGCACGTTGGGGTAAACCCCGGCGGGGCTTTGGCTGCTTGTGCTGGACTCGAGGGACCGTTCCGTGGCTCCCTAAACCAGCCTTTTGGAAAAGTCTTTTGTCTGTCTAGTATTTTGTTTATGTGTCCAGTTGGGCCCTCCCCTTCCCTCTCCCTTTGTTTGAAATTTTCAGGAAAAAGCCTCCGTGCCGGCTTGCGAGTGGCTGATTCTTCCGGGCCCGATTCCTCCCCAGACAGCAAAGGGCATTACACTTTAAGATGACAATAAATCACATAGTGTCCTTGCTAAGTGACGTCCGCGATCCCCACGGGTCAGCGGCGAGCATCTGTATTTTTGTCTCTTTGCTTTAGCGCGGGGACGACAGAATTCTGTCTGACATGCAGATGATATTTGCGGGCAGTGTGTGATGAGGAATTTCTCAGGGTGCCAGAAATAAATTTAGCAGGAGTGATTTTTAGCCGGTGACTTGAGGTCCGGGTGCAGTTTTGTTTGCTGGGGTATCTCGCCCTCCCGCCATTGCTCGGTGTTTCTTTCTGGAACTTCAGGACCCCAAAGCTGCTTTCTGTAAACTGCAATGGCCCAGCTGCTCGACGTGGGGTCAGTTCTGGCCTTATTCAAATCTCACCTCAGATACTTGGAGCAGTTGGAACTCCCGTGACTCGCTTCGCTTCTCCGTGACTTAACTTTCCTCATCTGTAAAATGAAAGAAGTCAGACTCAGTGGCTCCTAAGGCGTCTGGGGTCCTGTGATTAAAGCCTGGAGGGGAAATGAAGAGGTCTGGATGTAGTTTTTTCAAATATGGCTGATTCGTTCACGTGTCTGCGGGTGGGGGAGGGAGAAGGTAGGAGACCTAGCGGTGTTTACTTCTCACTGTTTCAAAGCCGCCCCCCGCCCCCAGTCACATCCCTTGTTGGTGGGTGGCAGGAAAACGTAGAGAAACAATTTTGTCACGGCCTGGTCTTTTTCAAAGCCCAGGGAAAATTGCTCGGTAACCAGTTGATTGGGATCAGACCCACCAGGGAACTTGCTGAGTTATAGTGGGCCTGAAAAAGGAACCCACACATTGTTTATTTATTCTCTGCCTTCTTTCTTCAAAGTTTGTGTTAGGGGGACCCCATTAGACCTTTAAAAGCAGGCTATAGTGGACGGTGGATTTTGTTGGCAGTCAGGGGCCCTGAGTTCAAATCCCAGTGTGGCCTGGGGCTGGACTGGATGGCCTCTGGGGGCCCTTCCTTGGTCTGGAGCCGTCATCCTAAAGCTTCTGGAAATCCTGCCGTTTAGCTTTCCAGGAGGACCTTGGGTAGAGACACTGATGGCCTGAGGTGCTGTCTGCATGAGTGTTAAATATGTCGTGTTGTTCTGTCTTCCATTCACCTCCCGAGTCAGTCTTGCAGCCAACAGACATTTATTAGTCACCTGCTGTGTGCGAGGAGCTGCCTCAGCATTCAGAGCTGGGACAAAGTGCGGCCTTCACCCAGAATGCCGTGCAGTCACCGTCCCCAATCACAGCGGCTTCCATGGGGACCGAGGGCCTGGCCATGCCGGGCTTTTCCGCCTTGCTGGGAGCTCCTCTGCCCAGTACCCGGCTCACAGCAGGCCCCTAACAGGGCTCACCTCAGGTAGGCCCCTTTGGGGCACGTCACGCGAGAGGGTCGGAAGGATCCGGCCCGTGGGCTCCCACCCAGGACGCCCAGGCAGCCCCCTGCCGCCCACAAGGGTACTCAAGTCGTGGCCACGCCGGGTTTTGCTTCAGGGGCGGCATTTTGTCTCTGGAGGATCCAGGGCGATCCTTTTTAGTCTGTAAGGGCTCACATTTGTGAAGTACCTCCCGTGGGCCGGCGCTGCGGCAGATTTCACTTATGCCTGTGGCTGATGTCCTTCAGGCTGTGGGGGCTTGGGGTCCTCGTTGGGAACACCGGGCATCCCGTCATGGTGTCTCTCAGTTGCTTTTTTCTGCTGGCTCTGTGGCTGCCTTCGTGAGCATTATTGTGGGGGAACCCTGGGCCGTGGGTTCGGGGGAGCTTAGGGCTTATCTGGGTTAAAGCACAGGGCTCGGCACCTTCGTTCACTGTTGGAGGTCGCATGTCCTTTCCCGGGGGTCTCTCCTGCTCAGCTCTGGGCCTAACCTGTGCTCTGTCCCGGGGGCACGTCCTGCCCTGTGCGGTGGGCACCAGCCTCCAGACTGGGCGCCAGGCCCGGCCACCGAAACGGCCTTCGGTTTTTGCTTCGTCATTCTTGCATGCCCTCCTCCCCCCCCCCCAAAGCCCACCTCCCTGGACTGAGAAATACAGGCTGCGGGTGCTGGCTCTGACACAGAACCCGTCCTCCCCTCTGACACTGCCCTGTGCATTTTCATTATCAAACAGAAACCGCGTCCCCTCAGAAAAAGCAGATACTCCATGACGCATAAGAACAGGATGCTCCCCTGAGCACAGTGCCTGGCGCATAGTAGGCACTTAAGAAATGCTGACTGACTTACACGTGCATTCCATCTTTCCGGGGCACATAACCGAGAGGAAAATTTCTGATAGAATATCATAAAATGGCTTTACACAGTAACTAACAGGATTTAAAAAAATACTTGCTACAGTACAATAAAATCAAAAGAAAAGGCACTGACAGCTTAATGTCACAGAACTCAACAGAAAAGGCTTCTTTCTCCTCTCTCCGATTCCCTTCTTAAAACCCTGCTGATTAAAGGCACACAATTCCCCATTGCTTAGGCCCAATTTTCAGCGCCACGAGAACGACTTATCGACGGAGAGCGCGTTCAGCCGAAGGGCCCTGAACGTTACGTGAAGGCATTATTATACATCCGATCAGCTCCCCCATTTATAAATTCCCAGTGAATTTTTCAGGGAGGTGTGTCAAAAATGGTCGGACACGACTGGTTTTTTATTCCTTTGCTGTTTAATTTCCATTAACAGAACATCCAGAAAAGGTTCAAAAGTCAAAGTTCGAGCCTAAATCCATTTTGCAGAGAAACAACGTTCGAGCCTAAATCGTAACGTTCGCTTCTTACCCTGAGTGAATCTCTTACAGCAGACCTCACGCTACCCCAACCGACACCACTGAAATTTGTTGTTGTTATTGTTGTTTTTTAACACATTGCATATAAAATCAGGTGTATGCAAATAAGGACTAATTATTAGAAATGAAATCTAACCGCGCTTGATTAAAATAAAATTTAGATTAAGCAAAGCCAAATTTGTCAATATATCAGAAACGAAAGGAAACGGGGCTTGTTTGCTGTTATTAATCATTGACATTTTCCTCGCAGCTGTTCTGGAGGCCGACCTAACATATTTTCTTCTCTTTCTTTTTCCGATGTCTGCCTCCTGATTCATCCTTTTGTGTGCTCCAGGATTTGCGCAAGCAGGTAGCTCCTTTGTTGAAGAGTTTCCAAGGAGAGGTAAGCTTTGACATTGTTGAGTTTATACCCCGAGGTGTCTGGATGTGGGAAACAGGTTTTCCTTTTATTCACATTAAATAAATGTCTGTTATGTAAGTTCTGTACTCTGCTTGACCCATAACTAGCCACATAGAGACGGGTCCAAAAGAAATCTTGAGGCAAATTGCTTTTTCCAGCAGCCACACCCGTTCGAATGCAAGGGTTTTAGAGAGCCGCAGCCATTTGTGGGATTGCAAAATTGTCTTGGACGCTGGGGTTTGGTTGGGAGAGAGGGGGTTTCCATCCCTGGGATTTCATTAGCTTGGGGAACCTCCCCAGGGAGGAAGCCCCTGCCCGCCAAGGGCAGCTTTATGGGGCCTTAATGGTCCCGGGCGCTGAAAGATCCACTTACCCGTGGTCACTCTGCCAGTCCAGGTCCGTCCGTACTTAAGCCAGGTTTTCCTGCCTCCAAGGCCACCTCTCTACCCACTGTGTAATATACGGCTTGGAAAGTTGCCTTTTAAACCTCCTACTGTGTGCCAGGCTCTCAGTGGAGCTACAAATAGGAGCGAGAGATCCCCTGCTTGGAGCGCACCCACACTCTCATGGGGAGGGGGGGGTGAAACCCATTGGGGGGTTCAGTGTTGTGAGGGTGGAAAGGCCCTGGGGCCTGGAGAGTGAGATGGCCAGAGGCAAGGCCCAGAGAGCTTTAGGGGATGCTCTTGGGAAGGAGAGCCGGGCTGAGGGGGCCCTGCCGGGCTGAGAGGGGCCTGCCGGGCTGAGGGGGGGGCCTGCCGGGCTGAGAGGGGCCTGCCGGGCTGAGAGGGGCCTGCCGGGCTGAGGGGGGGGCCTGCCGGGCTGAGGGGGACCTGCCAGGCTGAGGGGGACCTGGGGGACCTGCCGGGCTGAGGGGGGCCTGTGGGGCTGAGGGGGGCCTGCCGGGCTGAGGGGGGCCTGTGGGGCTGAGGGGGGCCTGCCGGGCTGAGGGGGGCCTGTGGGGCTGAGGGGGGCCTGCCGGGCTGAGGGGGGCCTGTGGGGCTGAGGGGGGCCTGCCGGGCTGAGGGGGGCCTGTGGGGCTGAGGGGGGCCTGCCGGGCTGAGGGGGGCCTGTGGGGCTAAGGGGGCCTGTGGGGCTGAGGGGGGCCTACCAGGCTGAGGGGGGCCTGTGGGGCTAAGGGGGCCTGTGGGGCTGAGGGGGGGGCCTGCCGGGCTGAGGGGGACCTGCCAGGCCGAGAGGGGCCTGCCGCTTTTCTGAAAAGAAAAACACATTTCAAGCAGAAGGGGAAACTCTCCTGTCCCACGGGGAGTTGGGAAGCCTGAGACCTTTTGGGGACGGGGACAGGTGCTCGGTCTGCTCGCATCTAAAAGTGTAAAAGCGGGATGGGTCTCGTCATCTGCTGCGCGGGAAGATGGCGTGGCTCGGCCCCCGCACTCGCTGCCCCCTCCCCTGCTGGGATCCTGCGCCTCCTACTCCCGAGGAGTCAGAAGTGGGCAGGGATGCCGGCCGGCTGTGCCAGCCTCGGTGCCCTCTTAGGAAGAGGGAGGGCCCCGGGCAGCCCTTGGGGAGGCGGCTGAGAAAGTAGTGGGCAGGGCCCCGGGCCTGAGACGGGGCTCAGCAGGGAAGGGAGCCCCCTCAGCCCCCTCCCCCTGCTTCCTCAGTTGTAGAATGGGAATTACAATAATGACACCTCTGCCTTGGGGATCAAATGAGGTACTGTCTGCAAAGCACTTTACAGACACTTTCAAGCACAATAAAAATATGAATTATTACGAGGTTAAAAAGACTATATAGCTCGATGCTCCTGAAATTATTTTTGCCCCAAATTATTAGGTAGAATGACCTCCGAGTCAGCCCTGGGGTCTCCGCAGTCCAGAATCGCGGCGTCAGTGGGCGGCCTCCGGGAGGCCGTGCTGACCCCCGATATCAATCTGAAAAGGCGAGGGAGGGGCCGTCCCCGCTCCTTGAGAGCTGGGCAGGGTCTTTTGGCCACGGCTCCCAATGCTCTCTCTGCTTTCAGCCTGGATCGCCAATTAAGGTAATGAATTCCATGTACTTATTACCAACCCTGGGATAATAGCTCACATTTCTGTAAGGCAGCAGGGATAAAAACGCGAAATGCTCCTTAGTCTGCCGGGCACTGAGTAAGACGGCCGGTCCCGGGCACCTTCGAGGCGGGGCCCAGGGGACGGGAGCCAATCACCTCACGGAGCAGCTGGCGCTGGGGGGGGGGGGGGGGGGTTCTAACTCGTCTCCTGTCCGTGCCATGATGGGAAAGGGCCGCCGTGCTCTGCCCTCGGGACTCTTGCAGCAGCCCCCGAAGTGGGACTGAAGAGTCCCCCCACCCCATGCACCTCCCGGGGCGCTCGAGGCCCTTTCCCATCTGACCCGGGGCCTTGTCCCCAGGATGGTCTGGGAAAGCCACGAGTGCTCCCCCTTGGGAACCTTCCTGTCCTGGGGGCTCGGACCCCTCCCTGGGCCTTAAGCCCGGCTCACCTTATACTGCTATCTAGCTGATTGCTTAATGCAGACTGTCCCCTCACCTGGATTGTGGGCTGCCCCAGCGGCCCTCCTGCCCCCCCGCCCCGGCGGGGGTCGCTGCTCAGCAGAACAAACAGAAGCCAAGAAGAGCAGCTTCCTGTGGTCCGTTATCACTCTCTCTCGCTTCTTCCTCTTTCCCCCAATATAACTTGAAAGAAAGACAAAAAAAGGTCGTCTGTCGGCCTTGGTCATCAGCTTCAGTCACGGTTAGCGTCAGGACTCCCAGGGGACCCTCCTCTGCTTTGATGGCCGCCCCCTTCATCCCTGCCCCCACTCTGACCTGCACATCTCATCGAAATCAGAGCTGGCCAGCGGCTTTCCTGCGCGTCCCCTCGGACGTCTGCTCTCAGCTCAGGGAAACCGGCCTTTCGGTCCTGAAATTGTGCCTCAGAAACCCGTGCAGGGTCAGAGCCGGTCCTGGCCAAGCTGCTCTGACCGCACCTCCCTGGGCCAGCCCATGCCAGGAGGGCTGCCCTTCCCAGGCCGGAGCACGCCAGCACCCCTCGTTCTCTTGGCTTTTGCCTGCTTGTTGCACACGTCTCCCCCATTCGGACGTCAGTTCCTGGAGGATGGGACCATCCTCTGCCTTGCTTTGTATCACCACCACTCGGCGCAGTGCCCGGCACACAGTAGGCACTTTATAAATGTTGACTTGCAGACTGCTTCCCAGGGAAGGATTTATTTTTGCTCAGGATAAGGAAAAGCCATAGTATTTCAGTGTTGGCATTTCAAAGTGGATTCGTGCCTTTCCTTTTGTCCTTCCACGTTGCCTTTGGTGCCTTTTTGTTGTTGGATTGTTTCCATTGTGCCCTACTCTTTGTGATCCCGTTTGGGGTTTTCTTGGCCAGACGCTAGAGTGCTCGGCCATTTCCTTCTCCAGCTCATTTGGCAGATGAGGAAACTGAGGCAGAGTAAGTGACTTGTCCACGGTCTCGTAGCCAGGGAATGTCTGGGGCCAGATTTGAATTCGGGTCTTCCTGATTGTCGGCCTGGTGCTACCCGCTGCCCTCTCCAGTACTTAGGAAAAGTTGTTTTCTTCCACTAAAGATTCTCAGATTTGCTGGGAGTAGTGTCTTTTTGCAGCACTGCTTGCTCAGGTGATAATTCTCCTCAAGGTCAATAAATTCCAGTTGCCTTTTCCTCCTTCCTTCCTCCCTTTCTCCTTCCCTCTCATTTGCCCTCTCTCCTCCTCCCTTACCCCTCTTTCCCTCCCCTTTGCTCTTTCCCTCCATCCCTCCTTTTCCCCTTCCCTTTCTTCTCTTCCTCCACCCCTCTTCTTCTCTCCCTTCTTACCTTCCTTCCCTTCTTCCCTTCTTTCTTTCTTCCTTCCTCCTCCCCTTCCCTCTACCCCTCTCTTCTTCCTTCCCTTGCTTCCTTCTTTCTTTCTTCCTCTTTCCTTCTCTCCTTCCATCCCTGCTTTTCTTTCTTTTCCGGCAATTCTTTACAGCACTCTTGTAACCGAAGCACAGGGTTCTTAAGGCCCACCGGGGACGGACTCGTGGCAGTTCTGAGGACCCAGAGACCTTCCTAACAGCCTGGCAGATCCCAAATCTAAACATTGCCTTCAGCCTTTGGTTGGAGCCTGTGCTTTTTAATTTCCTACACGGGGAGAAGCACGAAATGGAAATAGGGATTTCTGAAAACGCTGTGACCTTTTAAAATAAGCAGCTATTTGACATGTAAATATTTTCTTTGTGTCACCGTTGATTAACATTTCACTGCATTTTGGAGCTGGATGGGAGCTCAAAGGTCACGGAGCCCAAACTTTGCACATCTCTGTATCTGTTCGGGGAAGGCCCCGGCCAGCCTCCTTGCTCTCTCTTCGGTGCTCCCTCTGGGGTAGGCAGTGTCTCTGGACAGCCTCCTTGCTCTCTCTTCGGTGCTCCCTCTGGGATAGGCAATGTCTCTGGCCAGCCTCCTTGGGCCACCCTTCGGTGCTCCCTCTGGGGTAGGCAGTGTCTCTGGCCAGCCTCCTTGCGCCGCCCTTCGGTGCTCCCTCTGGGGTAGGAAGGCTCACGCAGTGTTGGGAGAGGGGATTCCCTGTGCAGAATCCCAGAGAGGGAAGGCTTCCTGGCCAGGGCCCTTTGGGTCGATGACCTCGCGCCGGCGGCGTCCGGCTCTCTACCAGAGGCTCCTTCACGAGATCGTGTGGATCCCAGGCCGGAGCCGGACCATCCACACAGGAGAACACAAGTGGATGAAGTGTGTCCCGGGCCCCGGGGGCCCCGAAGTTCCGGCGTCTCAGCCACACGCTGCCACGAGCAGGGCCCAGGATGCAGGAGGAGCAGGAAGAGGAGAGGAGGAGGGTGAGCTGGGCTGGCTAAGGAAACTTTAAGGCCCTTTGAGTAATTCTCAGCTGCTGCTTGCCAGCACAGCTAATCTTTTAAACACCCGTATTTTTCCCAGTGATTCACTCTAGCTGTGAATCATGGAACATCATGATCTCCAGAGAATCCCAACTGAAGGTCAGTGCATGATGGAGCAGAGGATGGTGGGCGTGAGCAGGCTGCAGCCTCTTCCCCAACAGCGCCTCGTGGGCCAGAATGGGAGAGGATGAAGAGCTGGAGGCAGGAGCCTCTTGTCCGTAAGCACCTTGAGGACAGGGGCTGGTGCTATTCTGTGGATCCCCCGGTTCCTGACACATAGTAGGGGCTTAAAAAGACTTAGGGAATGAAAATGAAACACAGAAAAATTGCAGAATCTGGGAGGCTTATAATGGTTCCAGTCTGCCAGTGGAGGAAAGGTCCATATCACTGAGGGCAGTGAAGTATCCAAGAAGTTCCCTCTCTTAATCCAAATTGAGCTTCTAGCCGTCCAAAACTCCTGGATCTCTGCATAAACTACTCCCACAGGACCTCTGACATCCAGATGCCGTTTATTGCTTGAACCCAAGCGTCTGCTTTTACATTTCTCTCTGTTAAATTTCATTTTATTTTCTCTTACTAGATTTGGCCTGTTGTTCCAACATTTCCTGGGCACTTGCCAAATGCTGTTTCGATAGCGAAAGGATTTTCCCACTCAAGGGCATTTCCCTCGTCCATCTCATTTCTCTCATTTCTATCCCTGTAATCTTGAGAACGATCTGACGACAATTTGAGGAAAGCTGCTTCTTCTCTTCCTAGTAATACCTTGCTCTTTGGAGCTTATAAGGTGAAAGTTCAGAGTTGTTGCTCTCTCAGGGACACACAGCATTTAAGTAAGAAAACTAGGAACTATTTAAAAATAGTGCCCATAGTGCTGTCTCTTGGTCTAGAAAAAAATCATAGAGTTGTTTGTAATTATTTATACCAGGAGTTTTTAACTGGAGTGATTTTTTTTTTTCTCTCATGGATAAGAAATTGGGGCAGGGATAGAACTCTAGGGAAAAAATGAGATTTTTTTTTATTTTTAACTCACCTGAAATTTAGCATTTTTATTTTAGAAACATTATTTTGAAAAAGGGGCCCATGAACATCTTTAAAATACTAGAGAGGTCTGTGGGGGGAAAAAAAGCAACCAAAGAACAACAAAAGGAAATCCTTCTAATGAAAAGGCAACAGTTTGCAAAGAAACTGATTTTTCATTACAATTTTCACTGAGCTTGACCTCCTGTATTTCACCTTCCAGGATAAATATACATCAGTTACATACCCAAGATTCAGGTTTGTTTGTTTTTAAACACATTCTTCCCCTTCTCTCCCCTCCCCCCAGCAGATTTTTCCCTGGCCAGGAGCTCCCGTGGCACTTTTCATGAGGTCTTGGCAAAGGCACTGGGGCTGTCAGGGTGTGGGCTGTGCCTTTCAGCAAATATTCTCAGCCAACCTCCAGGAACCATCGGCACCCCCCCCCCCATACGGTTTTTAAAGCACGCGTGTCCTTGCTTGAAGCATTTTCCAATCTTGTTGAGGTCAGAGGGGTAGTTTTCAGGAACTTCTAAAGCTGTTTCGAGCCTTTCCAGGGAGGCTGCCGGAGGCACTTGCCCAGAGGTCGCCAGTAGCTCCCATCGCTGACATTATTCAAGGGGGGAGAACCCTCTGCTCCTGGAGTAAAATGGTTCCCCTAACTCCAGCGCCTGCCAGTTCTAGGACAGTCTGGAGGCCTTCTCTGTGTCGAGTTGTAATTCGTTCTCCGGGCCAAGGCGGCAGGAGCAGAGATCCACGGCCCTGGACTCGGCCCGCCCGGGGGAAGCTGCAGAGGCCGCTTGGTGACCAAGCTCCTGGTGGTCTAGGTCCAGGAGAGGCCGGTCCCCACGGGGATCCCCCATTCCAGCCCGGATCTGGTGGTCGGTTAGTCAGTCCTCACTCCTGTGTACGTCTGTGCTCGTGGGAGCGCTGGGCCGGACGAGAACGCGTTCTTGGACTGGACTGCGGCTGACGTCACAGGATCATGTGGCTTCCGTGGCTCCGAAGGTGAGGTTGCATCGGCACAGAGACAATCCCAAAGGACTCATCCCTCCAGAGGAGCCCTGAGGAACTCGGATCTTTTCCTTTATTTTTCACGGCTCCCCCCAAAGCAACACGGCTCGTGAAAATGTTTTGCATCACTTCCTTTGTGTGATAAGCATCATATTTTTTGCTTTTTCCATGGGAAAGGGGATTAGAGGAGGGAGAGAACTTGGACTGGAAAATATTTTTAATTGAATTTGGTGAGGGAGAGAGGCAGGACAGCTGGAGTAGTGACTCACCCAGGGTCACCCAGCCAGGAAGTGTTAAGTGTGTGAGGCCAGATCTGAACTCGCGTCCTCCCGACTTCAGGGCTGGGGCTTTGTCCATTGCGCCCCCTAGCTGCCCCTTAAAATTAAAAATTGGATCGCAGATCTGGACAGGAAGGGGCCTTGTTTCCCTTATTCTACAAATGAGAAAACTGAACCCAGTGTCTAAGTGACAACCTGGAAGTCATGTAGGTAGAAGGTGGGATTTGGACCCAGATCCTCTGGTGGGTGTGTGTGTGTGTGTGTGTGTGTGTGTGTGTGTGTGTGTGTGTGTGTGTGTAAGTACGGCTTATCTAGATTCTGAATTACCTCTTTTCTCCCTCTCTTGCTCCTTCCCTATTCCCTCCCTCCTTTCTTTCCTTCCTCCATTTCTCTCTCCTTCCCCCCTTCCTTCCTTTCTTCCTTCCTCCTTCCTCCCTCCTTTCCTCCTTTTTTTCCTCCCTTATTTTCTTCCTCCTTTCTCTCCCTGCCTTCCTCTGTTTCTCTCTCCTTCCCTTCTTCTTTCCTTCCTTCCCTCCCTCCTTCCCTCCTTCCTTCCTTCCCTCCCTCCTTCCCTCCCTCCTTCCTTCTTTCCTTCCTTCCTTCCTTCCCTCCTTTCTTCCCTCCCTCCTTCCTTCCTTCCCTCCTTTCTTCCCTCCCTCCTTCCTTCCTTTCTTCTTTCCCTCCTGCCTTCCCTCCCTGCCTTTCTTTTTCTTTTAATAGCATTTTATTTCTCCCCCATATATATGACAGGAAAATGTTCAGCCTTCATTTTTACAAGATTTTGAGTTCCAAAGCCTTCTTCCCTGGGGGAGCCCGTGGGGGAGGCGGGATCACTGTGACCCGGAGCACCCCAGCTTTGGAAATGCTTCCCAGAGAGGAAGCGATTGTCGAAAGCTTTAGGGACCCCACGTTATTCTGAAATTTCCTTTTGAACTAAGGGGCCATTTTCTACACGGCAGAACGCTGCAGCAACATCTAACCCTGCAATTAGCTGAACGAAAGCGGCCTGTTCCCTCTGATGGCCTCTGGCCCCCAGGAAGGAGAGTCATTCCGCCGCTTTGTCCCCTTGTGCATCACGTGGCGCGAGTGCAGGACTGTGTGCAAATAGAAGAACATGGTTGGCATGTTGTGGCTGGCTGTCTTAATCAAACAAAATTGCAGATAAAGACTGTTTTGGTTACCAAATAGTCAATTGCCATTAGCTACCAGGAAGTAGTCTTTGAGCAATCTGAGGGCAGAGTTTTTCTCTGCAACCCAAACTGCTAAGACTCCTTGGAAGGGGCGTAACAGGGTTCATTCAGAAATGGGATCTCCTTATAAAGTAATTGATGAATATCATCATTTCCAAGGAAATAATTCCGTCCGAGGATATTCACGGGAACCCAAGATAAGATTAATTTTCTGCTGATGGCTGGCGCTTTATTTGTTCCCCCCCATGTGCTTTTGGTACTGAAACCCTCTGATGCGATCAGTGCCGCCGCGCTCCGCGGGAGCGTGGTCCTGTGCTTTGAGATCTCAGCTGGAGTCGGGGGGGGGGGGGGGGGGAGTGGTCTTTCTGACCGCATGAAAGTGGTCTGGGAGAGCCCCTTCTCTCCACGGGCACAGACCCGAAATGATGCCCACGATGCAGTTCTGCGGACGTGACGTCGTGTTCTCTGGGACTTGGGCTCTCGGACTGGCATTGGGGGCTTTCTCTCAGATGTAGGGTCAGTCAGGCTTGGAAGCGTTAGGAGCATCCGCAGCCATCACAGAGTTGGAATGAGACTCTCCCCGCGGGGGGAGGGGAATGCCACGGGGAGCGGCGCCTGTCACCCCAGCTCCCGGAGACTAGGAGAGCAAGGCCTCAGCCCCGGCGGAGGGAGGAGAGGACCCTGCTTTCTGCCCTGTGACCCCACTCGGAGGACCTCGGGCCTTTCCATCTGCCCTGCAGCTCTGGCCTCCCACAGGGACTGCCCCCCCCCCAATGGGAGCCTTTCTGAATCCCTGGCTTTGGGCACGGGGTTTGGCCCCGTCTCCATCAGTTCCTTTTACTGAGCCAGGAGACCCTGAATTTGAATCCCACCTCAAATTCTTATTAGTTGTGTTAGCCTGGGCACGTCACTAACCTGTTCTCAGCCTCAGTCTCCTCATCTGTAAAGTGGGGGTGATAATAGCGTCTACCTCAGAATGATCTGTATTGGTGGGATTAAATGAGATGTGTGTATGTGCATATATATTCATACATATATGTACATGCAATTATATGTATGTGGATACTTTGCAAATTTTACAGTATTTATAAACTTTGTAAACTGTAAAGTATCATAAAAGATTAGCTATTATTATTAATAAGAATAATTCAGAGACCCACAGCGTGGGGAGGTCCCTTAAACATCATCTCATCAAAGTCCCCGTCAGACGCGCAGATCTCCTCAGCACCGTCCACCCCTCGGGGCTTATTTTCCTCGCCCGACGTCCTAAAGTTTCCCGGGAGCAGGCGGCCTCCGGCCCCGTCTCTGAGAGTTCCAGTTGCCTTTTGTTGAGGGGCTCCCGGGAAGTCTCATTCGGCCTTCGGAGCCTCCCCGAGCGAGGCTAATCCCTCTTCCACCTGGCAGCCCATCGGCTGCGTGAGCGAGTCCATGTGCTTCCTCTTCCTTTCCAGGCCGAAGATCCCCCGCTGCCCCTTCAGCTATCCCTTAAATGACCTTGTTCTCGACTTTCCCTCGCCCCGCGATCTGTCCAAGTACCTACCTGCAGTCAATGAGTCAGCGTGGCGGCACGGCTGCCAAAAATCTATTTGGATTTCAGGCGGGCGGCGTGATCCGAGTGTCCAGATCCGGGTGGGAGGGGGGGGGGGGGGCAGCGGTCCCAGGGAGCTCATTCCTGGACTTTTATGAGAACATTGGCCCCCCGGACCAAAGGGAACTGGATGGTGAGGGAGGCCGTGTAATGAGTGTGCACAGGCAGGGAACGGCCCGGGCTTTGCTGGAAATAGTGACCGTAGGGACGCCCAGAAGGCCGAGGTCGCCGTAGCCCATCGCAGTAAAACGGGATCCCGAGCATTGCAGCTCTCGCCGAGAAATCATACGGAAGGAGACGGGAACACGTGCTCCTCATGTAACAGGCCCTTCCTCCAGCTCCTGCCCCCTCGTGGAGCACCGGGCCCCAGAGCCAGCGGCCATTCCTGGAGGCGGCCCTCAGCCGGCTGCCTTGACTTCCTCGTCGTGCTCATCACCCTACGTGGGTGGGTGCCGCAGGCCCTCGGGAGCAGGGACCGTCTTGCCTTTTGCATCTGTAGCAGCAGCAGGTAATGCAGGGCCTGGTGCTGGGGAGTCCTACTCACCCCTTCATTGTCCACAGGGGCCCCCAGACTTTCAGCGCCTTGTGGCCCCGGGAGACATCCTTCCACATTGACCGCCCGTGTATTTGTTTGTTTGGGACCCTTTTTTGGCCAATAAAGTTCCGTTTTGGTTTCGCGTCCTGCTCTTTTCAGTATTTCTGTTAAATTATCCAGTAAGAAGGTAGAGGGCCCGTGTCTGTAGTTGCCCCCGTGCTGGAAGGCCCTGGCGGACTTTGCCTGGCAGGATCCCGGGAGTGTTCCACTGAGGTATTTTCACGGGTGGGGAGCGGGAGCCGAAGCGAACAAGGTGCCGTTTATCAGACTGCCCCAAGCCGCCATTTTGGGAAGCAGCAGCGGCTCCAGGCTTCTTGTTCCACCTTGGGATCCAACCGTCCTCCTGCCGCACGTGGGGAAACAGCACAGAGGAATGGGGCAGCTTGTCCAAGGTCACACAGCACAGAAGCTAAATGCAGATTTTCTGAACTCCCAAGTTCATTCTCTCTGGGCCTTTTGTAAAGCCACAATCTCTGGAGTGATAAGTGAGCACCTGATGTCGCAGGTGCTGAGGAAATGTCTGTTAAGTGAGATAGAGCTGAAGTGTGTGAGAACAGGGAAATATTTAGGGTTTGGGTTTTTTAGCAAATTCAGTATCGATCAAAAATGTGATTTAATCAGCTCTAGAAAGGGCCAGAAGCAGAGAACAACCTGAAGTTCAGGAGCATCCAGTGCACAGAAATTTGCTTTTTAACCAACCGCCCCCCCCCAAAAAAAAGGGTGAAATTTTTTATTTGAAAGTAAGTTATGATAAATTTTTCATCAGTTGACACATCTGGTCCTTCTATTGTTAATGGAAGGAAGGGAGGAAGGAAAGGAAATGAGAAAAAAGAGAGGAAAGAGAGAAAGGAGAGGAAAGAAAAAGAGAGAAAAGAAAGAGAGCGGAGAGGAAAGAGAGAGAGAGAGGAGAGGAAAGAAAAAGAGAGAAAAGAGGAAAGAAAAAGAGAGAGAAGAGTAAAGAAAAAGAGAGAAAAGAGAGGAAAGAAAAAGAGAGAAAAGAAAGAAAGAGAGGAGAGGAAAGAAAAAGAGAAAAGAGGAAAGAAAAAGAGAGAGGAAAGGAAAGAGAGAGAGAGGAGAGGAAAAAGAGAGAGAAGAGAGGAAAGAAAAAGAGAGGAGAGGAAAGAAAGAGAGAGAAAGGAGAGGAAAGAAAAAGAGAGAGGAGAGGAAAGAAAGAGAGAGAGGAGAGGAAAGGAAGATAGAAAGGAGAGGAAAAAATAAGAAAGAAAAGGAAAGGAGAAAAGGAGAGAGGAACATTTTAAGGTCTAGCTAAGCCTGTTTGTACTAAGTTTAGGAGAGAGACGGGCAAAGTGGGTGATGGACTTTGGGACCCTTAGAATCGCTCAGAAATACAGCATTTTGGTGGGGAGCTAACGCCCTGTTACTGGAATTGTTTTCATCAGAATTTAGATAACTTTTCTCTGATAGAATTTTGATGGGAACTTTGTCATTTCTAGGAGTCCCTTCTAAGAATGATATTCTGTTTTTACAGGAGAAAGTCCAGACTCTGTAGTTCCAAAATCCCCTCATGGGGTCCTAGCTCTGGATCTCCTCTAGGCCCCCTCACTTTACATATTAAGAAACTGAGACCTGGAGAGTCAAGTGCCCTAAAAACATTAGAATTTACAAAGTTCAAAGTAAATGGGTGTGAGCCTATGACCAGACTGTGCATGTGTACTGGGGGGAAGGGGACATGGATGATATAAAGACAAAATGTACTGAAATATGGAAGAAAAGGGGGGAATAATTACGGAAACCGATGGGAGAGGAGGAGCCCATGAGCATGGATGACCCTGGATGACCTTGGCACAGAACCACTAGTGTAGGCTGGGCAGGAACTTTATTTCAGCTCCTTCCTTTCACGGATGGGGATGTGGGAATCCCAGAGAAGCTGTCACCGGGCAACCCAGCGGGCCAAAGATCAGGGACAGAGCCCAGCGGCTTCTGGTCACTCGGATTTTCATCTTCCTGAATTCAAGTCCAGCCTCAGACACTATAGCTGAGAGACATTGGGCAAGTCACTTCACTCCGTTTGCCTCAGTTTCCCCATCTGTAAAATGAGCCGGAGAAGGAAGTGGCGAAATGCTCCAGTGCCCCCGCCAAGGAAACCCCAGAGGGGGTCGGGACAGTCGGACACGGCGTAGGATGGTTACAGGGAGCTGCATCTCTCAAGAGCACTCCGAGCACACTTTTATCTCCAGGGCTTAGCACATAGTAGGTGCTCAGCAAGTGCTTGCCGATTCCAGCACTTGGCCCTTGGTTCTACGATTGTGTCACCTTACTTGTGTTCATGTCACAGTGTGGGAGGGGCAGAGGAGCAGCCCCTTCCCAGGCTTCTCTCGGGGCGTGTTGCAAACAGATTTGGGGTTCTTTTAGAGGTGGGGGTTCGTGTGGGTGTGCACATGTGTGTGCATGCGTGTGTGTGCGTGTGAGGATTCCCTCGCAGGCAGTCCCAAGGCCTAATTAATACAGTTTCTTAGTGTAGGTTTGCTGCATGATGGCTCAATTAGGGGAGCAGTAGATCTGTGGTTCAGCGTGCGGGCCAGCTTCATAATTGAAAACACATTTTCTTCTCCCAAGTTGCAGCTGGTTTGGTTCTGTTCATGCAGAAAAGGATATAACCTTGCATAACAGAGGAAGTGAACGGTTGAGAGAGAAGCCAAATTCAATTTCAGTCAGATATTTGGAGGATAAGTCCATGATCTATGGAAGCTCGGCAGTGAAGAGTGTGTGCAGGAGGAGGGGAGTGCATTCAGCAGTCTATTAATCACGGCCAGCCCGGGGGTGCCGCCGTGCGCGGCCCTTACATGAGCGCAGCTCCTCGCCCGGGCCTGGACAGCAGCCAAGCCCTCCAGAAGTTAACCTCTTAAAGACCCTGAGCTGCTTTCTGTTGAATAAATGTAATTTTGTGGTCAGAAATAAATGCTTGTGATGTAGCAGGAGCTTTGAAAACAACAGTGAGCCAAAGCGATTACAAATTGCTCTGTGTTTTGGAAGTCAACAGCATACATCAAAATTCCGAGCTCACACCGCATTGATTTAGGCCCAGAGCTCTGCAGCCATTCAATAAAAGGCCTATTAAACCATTGTGGGTAATGAACAGTCCAGAGCAAATCTAATATTTTCCGTAGATAATTATTTCGAGCATCCTCTCGGTGACTGACAGTGGGCTTCTGGGGTGTTTGCAGCGAGACGTGCGAGGACGCGGGTCGTTTTAAGCCGGCCGCCGGGCTGGTCTCATCGGGGCCGGTCCCGTCCGCTGCTTTGGGGGGGGCGCTTGCTCTGGCCCGGGGGGGCGTCAGGCCGTGGGGGGATGGGGTCCCTGTGGCTGCAGAGGCCCGCCGGCCGGTCCCTTGTTTCACCGGTGAGGACCTGGAGACACAGGGATGTCAGAAGCGGCATCTGGGCCCGGGTGGGTCATTGCCCTCTCACCCGCTGTGAGGGAAACGGGGAAGAAGAGGGTGTGTCGGATGGTGAGGTGCCCCTGTGGGGCCTTGGTTTGCTTCCAGGATCTGTCCACATTTGGCCCCCTTGGTGCTGGCTGCCCAGGGCTACTTCCTGTTCCTCCCAGGCCACTGGGTCTCCTTCCCATGAGTGACTCCAGCCAGATCCCTCCCGGGCACAGCCCCTGCTCCTCGGCAGCCTCCTACGGGCCCGTGAACCGAAGTGGGCCTCTGTGGTCTGGCCCCAGTCCTCCGGGGTCCTCCTCTGGGGCCCTGCAGACCCAGCAGACTTCTCCCCCCACATGCTGGCCCATTGAGGGCGGGCAGACAGCTGGTGTGACCTGGAGACCCTTCCCATGCGGTCACCCTCCTCCGGACCCTCCTCAAATGTGGTCCCTTAAGGTAGATCTTGCTAGGAATGTGGCTCCGGTGAAGGCGTCCTTGGGGGTTAGGACCCCCCCCATACACATGTGCATATATGTAGATCATGTGTAGGTTCTCCATGTTGTAGTCATCTCCCCGCACACATATGTACATGCGTGTGTACACATCTGTAGATATGTGGTGGTTTATGGTGCTTAGTCGGCCAGATGGAAAGCTCTTAACGTTCCCTCTCATACGTGAAGGCCTTGGGCACGAGGAGGCTTGAGCTAGGTCTGAGGTTCGGGAGGTCGTGTGGAGGAGAGACGGCAGCAGAATATGGAGAAGAAGCCGATAATGAGAGGCCGGAAGGGCCCTGAGCAGGGGGAGAGGGACCGAGGGCAGCTGCTCCTTTTAGGGGAGCGCCCCTGGGGGCCCTCGTGCTCATCCCAGTCTAATCACGGATGTTTATGGAGGGCTTCCAGCTTTACTTCCGTGATCTCCCGGCCTCCTCAGAACCACCCCGGGAGGTACCCCTGCAGTGGAGAGGAGGAAACAGGCTGGGCCAGGGAGCCTTGCCAGGGTCACCAGCAAGGATCTTGGGCAGAATCCAAACTCAGACCTTCCCAACTCCATGCCTGGCCCCCAGAGGGCACCTTGGAGGCCACTGCCCTGGTTTTATGGGGGAGTAAACTAAGGCCCAGAGCGAGTTCGATACCCTCAGATCGAGGCAGAGGACCCCGGGATGATGTCACCGTTATGGATGTCGTCGCTGTGCCGCCCCTCTGCCCATCCCCAGAGCCCCAGGAGCCCGCCTGGGAGCCGCTGTTGGCCGGTCCTGTGTAGCCCAGACCAGGCAGGAACGGAGCCGTCTGGGTCAGATGCTTCTCGGCCTTCCTTTGGCCCATTTCATGTCCACGCCCAAGGTCCGGTCGCAGAGACGTTTGGCATTTAAGTGGGAACCCTTCCCCGGGCAGCCATGGGCCAAAGGGGCTCCTGCTGGTCTGAGGAGTTCTCACACACAGGTGCCATTGTAATGAGGCCATTTCTTTTTGCACAACTCCCTTCCCGTTGGAAAGCTCAATCTTGTTGTTAATTAGGTATTACCAATGCTCCATTAATCTAATAAAGTCGTTTCATAAGAAAAATGGGCGCTAAGGGCCAGATTTTTAAAGGGAGGATGCGGCTTACGTACGTGCAGAGTGTTTGAGTCAGAAAGCGAAGACCGCTGGGGCGCCCGGCTCTTACTAACGACCCCTTCCCACCACAGCCAGGGCCCTGCATGTAGCTCGCTGGCCCCTCCCCTCACGGTCAGGCCAGAGTCTTCTCCTCATCCCCTTACCGCTCCCCCATTCCTCCTCTTCCTTTCTCCTTAGAGCTGAAACAAGAACCCTCCATTCCCTGGCCCCCGGGCTGGCTCATCCAGCCTCAACAAGGAGCCTCCTTGTGCCAGCTGCTGGCCTACGGGCCACCCATAGAGAGGCAAAAAGGATGCCATCCCTGCCTTCGGGGGACTTCTATTCTAAGGGAGAAACTGAGGGCTCTTCTTTATCCCGTGAAATAGACCTGATTCTTCTTTCCCCTCTGCTCCTTTCCTCTTCTTTCTCCTCCATTCCATCGAAAATGGAAATCTGGAAGGAAAGAAAGATCAAGAAAAGACAGAAGGGAAGGAGAGCCACCATGGTGGAAGGCTGGGTTTCCAGACTTTGAGCGTGATCGTCAACCCTCCTTGCCATTCTTAAAAATTGAGGACCCTGTTTACTCATAAAAATCCTAAAAATTGATGATACTTTTCTTTATGGTGGCTGTAGCTATCATTCTTTACTGTATTAGAAACTGAAACATATTTTTTTAAAAGTATTAATTCCTTTAAATAGAAATATTAACTCATATAACACTTAAATTCATTTAAATAATACTTAAATTAATTCACTTAAATAAAAATAGTAGTTCACTTAAATAAAAGTTTTCATTTACTTACTACTTAAATTCATTCATTTAAGTGATCTTTAAATCAATTCACTTAAAAAGTTAATTTGCTTAATACTTAATTCACTTGAATAAAATACTAATGTGCTTAAATAACACTTAAATTAGTTCGCTTGAATAAATATTAAGTCACTTAACACTTAAATGAACTCACTTAAATAAAAATACTAATTGACTTAATATTTAAATTAATTCACTTAAATCATATTTAAATCAGTTCACTTAAATAATACTTTAATTCACTTAAAGAAGCCCATCACATGTTAGCACAAATAATGTATTTTTATGAAAAACAACCGTTTTCTGAAGCAAAGATAAAATAGTAAGCAGAGCAGCATTGTTTGACATCTTTTTGCCACTCTCTTTCACGTCCACCTTAACAGAAGCTGGCTCGATCCTCGGGTCAGCTTCTGCATTCAGTTTGTCGGGATTTGTTGTTTGGGTTGATGTATGAAGGGATCCGGCCTCACAGATTTGTTGTTGGAAAATGGAGGAGCATTTTAATAGTCAAGTAATAGTTTCCGGTTGTTATGAACATAGAATCCCCCAAAAGGGTTTCGAGACCCCCCCGAGTGTCTACAGACCACACTTGAAATGGCTGATGTCATTGAGTCGGGAGGCCTGGGCTGCGATCTCGCTCTTGACCAGTCCCCTCTGGCAGACTTGGCTCTCTCCAGGCCATCCAGTGGTCCTCTCATGTCTCTAGATGCTTTGGAGGTCTGTTTATGGGCATTCCTTGACAGTATGGACTTTGCTTCCTCAGCTGTCCAGGTAATAACTAACCCTGGCTCCCTCGTTCTCCGTAACTACTCATTATTAATCATCCCGATAGTCGATGAGGAGTCTGAATCAGTGGGTCACATTCTGTTCCTATAAATGGCTGCCAGTGGGCAGGTGGAGGGTGGGGTACCGATTTCCGTGAGAACTGTTGCTAAATTTGAGCGTTCTGCCGTGTGGCGTGTTTAAATTGAGATCCTTAATCTTGTATGCTGGCATATGTCATTTGTGCATTCAGCTCAGCTGCAGAAAAGGGATTACAGATCTTGGGCGTCTTATTAGGCCATCCAGGGCTAGAAAACAGCACGAAACTGGTTCTTTTGGTGTGAACTTTGAGCTGGGCAAAAGATATCACTAAAAAACAGAAAAGCAGAAAGTTTGGCCTTGGAAAGCAGAAGGAGGGCTCGCTCCCACCCTGCTCTTCTCCCTACTGTTGCTTATTTCCCCATAGTCGCAATGGTCTTTGGGAGAGTCATAATATTCCAGCACGATATGGAGATGCTGTTATCTCCCCATAACTGGAACGCTCTGCCAAGAATTGTATTCATGCACTAACTTGGAGAAATACTGGGCTCGGTCATTGTTGTTTTTGTGTGTCTGTTCTTTTACATGGCTGTGCTCAGATAAAATTAGAACTTGGAAATTTTGGGCCGGGCTCTGATCTCATCTGGACTTAACTCTTAGAACTCTCACTTGGCTTCTGGTATTCCTGGTGGCTCCTCAAGTCAGATGGCGAGTGCGGCCGTGGTGGCAGCCCGTCGCTCTGTGTGTGATTTGCCGGTCTTTACTGGCCTCCGGTCCCGAAGCACACGGATGGATAGATAGATGGTTTGTATTTGGCCCTCAGTCATTGTGACCTCCCCGGCCGAAGGCTGCGCCAGCAGCTGGAAGTCATAGGTAAGACGTCCCTGTCCCCAAGGATTTTAAGGGAGTCAGTCTTTGGGCTGGGCTTGATAACGACATAGTGAGAAGAAGCCACGTGTCCCCTCACTCCTGGAAATTCAGCTTATCCAGGGTCATCTCATCGGGAAGCCCGTGGGCCGAACAGATCGGGACCGTGTAGACAGATACAGAGCTCTTCTATCCTGATCTAGTGAAGCCTTTTACATTTGGATTTATCAATGAGGCAATGACTCCAGTTCTGGTTATCAGGTTTTTGGAGAAAAGTCGCATTTAAAATAAACCTGTGGAATTGTAAAGTCCAGATTTCACGGAAACACTGCTTTTCCCTCCTGGCCAGCTCTGGGAAGTCAAATGATACTTTAAAGCATTTTATAATGGGCGGATTTTAGTGGAGAAGGCTGTGTGTGGTAGTGGGGAACAGAGCTGGTCTCCGGCAGGAATGGGGGGTTCAAGGCTCATCCCCACCGCTGACCGTGGCAAGTCCTCCAGATGCCCACTCCTTCCCCCCAACTCCCAGGGTCACCAGGTGCAGAGTGGGTGCTGATCTGCAAACCCACCAGGAGTTTCCCAGACGAATGAAACTGTAGCCTTGAGCCAGAAACATTTTTACGTGACCAGCAGTAGGGGCAGGACATCACAACGTGGTGAAATCGGCTTTGAAGCCTCTTGTGGCCTAGGACTTGGCAGAAAGGACCCCTGGACCTCCCCCAGGAAGGTGACTCCATTTCCCCCTGTGTCAGATAAAGGGCCTGAGCTCACCACAAGTGGTGTCCTGAGTTTGACGGGCCTAGATCTGGAACTGGGCCAGTTCCCTTTCTTCCAGTTGGGCTCCAGTGGCCTCCCAAGACTTCTTGGTCTAGAGACCCAGATAGAATCCTTGTCCCGACCTCTTGGTTCCTTTTTCTGGGGCCTCCTTCCCAAGCTTTATCACACTGGTGTTTGATTGATTGACATCCCCCCCGCCTTGTTATCCACGGGCCCACCTGGTTGGGGATGGTGTGGGTCACGTGCCGCCATTGTGAGGCTGGTCAGCAGGCGGGTTGAGGGAGTAGAGCCCTGGCGGCTTAAAAGGTCTAAATATATGCGCACTGCTGTTATCATTTTTGTTATTGTTACTTTTCTTACCTGTCAGAGAAGGACCACAATCCCATCATCCCCTCCTCCCAATTCAGGTCACTGTTGTGAAGTTGCTCATCCCAAGAATCAGAGCCACCAGGGGCCCTGGAAGCCATCGGGCCTGGACCCCTGCATTTCACAGACGGAGGCCCATCCGTGGCCTCTCAAGTAACGAGCATCAGAGGCCAATGAGAGAGTTAATTTTAAGTTAGCTTTCAAACAAATGGTAAAAGCTCTCTACCAACATAAGAGACCACTTGCCAGTCTGTATAATGAAGGGTACAAATTATATGTGCAGAAGCCCTTGTGACTGCCCAGCCCAGGCCCAATCAGAAGGGAGATCAGCCTGGCCCACGGGGATGGAGCAAAGGGGAAACCGTACTGGGTTACCTTATTTGAGGATCCCCAGGTCTTACCTGGGACTGCCACGTTGTTCTCCGCCCCCCCCAGTTACCGATGAGGCTCCTCAGCCTGCTGCCCGTGGCTGGTCCCTGGGGCAGAGTCTGTAGAGGAAAATCCGGGGGAGGGGATCAGGGTCTCTGAGGCCAGATTTGACTCCAGGCCCCGTCCTCCATGAGCTGTGTCCCTTCCACCTCTGCATTCTGATGAGCTTCTATTGCTTCACTGGGGAGCCTCAGTTTCCCCATACATTGTCTTGAGGGAGAGGGAAACTATAAATAAGACTTATAAAGGGCGGGCGATTCATTTTTCTTGGATGGGTCCTAAGTTGTGATTATCACCATGGGGCGATCCCTAAGTAAAAACTCCCCAGTGTTAATGGAGACCTGAAGCTCCCGCTAGCTCCTTTAGGGCTTCAGTAGAGGTAAAACTCGCACTCGGGCCAGCTCTCCCCCCCAGCCCAGTCTGCCTTTCATACAAATGACAAGGTGCTGCTGTGGGGCGCGCCCTTCTGGACCAAGAAGAAACATCCATGGTCGAGTCGGCTTTCCCTGTCTCCTCCCTTTGAGTCGCTGGGATACGTCCGGAGGAAGCCGGGCCATCGCTAGCGACGGCCGCGGGCCCCAAGAGAACTTGAGGAATTCTCCCCTTGCCCTCTGGCCTCCGTGCTGGCCGCAGATGGTCAGCGGATTCCAGAGTTCTCTGTCTCCCGTTTCCATTCCGTCCATCGGCTTTTGCTGTGGCAGCAAACCCCACAGACTTTCCGGAAGCTGTCCTCCGGTCATCTCTAAGGTCTCCCAAGGTTCTGAATCCTAGCTTCTGTTTCCTTCCCTCTTTTCCCAGGGTCATGGACCAGGGGACAAGGAGGCTGTCATGGGTGGCAAGCAGCAGAGATGAGTCCTAGGGTCCCAGATCTCGGGGCAGCAGTGCCCCTTGTCCAGCATCCTCTTTCCCCAGAAGTCCAATGGGAGGCAGCTGTCAGGGGCAGCTTCCTCACAGGGGTCTGAGCCCAGAGTCTGGGACTCCGTGGTCACCATCCTGCCTCCTCTGAATCCAGGATTCAATCCTACCCATTACAGCCCACTGCTTTTTTTTTTTTTAATTACATTTAATTTGTTCAATTAATTTAAAAAAAAATGCCTCCCCATTGAAGGAAACTTAAAATTATTATTGGTATGTTTTGCTTTTTTGATCTCTTGATCTTTTCCAAACGCATCCCTTCCTCCTCTTTGGTGAGTCATTTTCTTGGGGAAAAAAATAAAAAAGAAACAATGAGAAAAGCAATTCAGTAAAAAACAAGTCAATGCATCACCCACTCCTAATGGTGTATGCCGTGTTCCACACCCCTAATCCCCCACCTTTGTACAGGGGAGGAATCATCGACTCATCCCATCTTCTTTCCAAATTATAATCATTGTGCTCTGTTCCTAAGAACAGATGGTTTAAAAAGAAAAGTCAGACTCTTCAGGAGATATTTCTTTAATGCACCTCTTTTGGGGTTGGGATTGGCTCCTCCGCCTGCCTTGAATCCCCAACGCTTTATGAGCCCATCCCCCCTGGGGCTGAGCAAGGAAAGGCCATGATCACAGGGAGCAGAATCAGGAAGGCCCAGAAGCCTCCCCTCTGACGCCTCCTGGCTGTGGTACCCACGTAAACAGCCCTGATTTATGATAAAGTTTCCGGGGGGGGGACCATCTCTGTGGGTATGGGAAGAGTCTTCGTTGGGCACTCCCCACCCCGGTGAAATCGTGCCCCAGCCTGGGCGCCCTCAGACGTTAATCCTGATTTAAGCAGAAACCAGCATTTCCATTTTTGTTTTTTCCAAATTTGCTTCTCTTTGGTTTCCTTTTTCTTCCTGACCCCCCATCAGTTTCCCATCTGCAACTGACCGCCTGAGCTTATTATTGTGCCAACGGCGTGGCCGAGATGAGGAGAAGCGGCCTCTGGGGTCCTGCGGCAGGCGGCGCGGCCGCCATCCATTGTGGTCTGTGACGTTTTCCTGCCAGAGAAAGCTTCCCGAGGACATTTCATTTTCCAGGGAAGAAAAATGTAGCTCTTACATTTGCAAGTCTCATTTCAGAACATATAAAGCTAATAAGGAGAGAGGAAGGAACATTTCATTTCTGGGCTGATTTTTAATTAAGAAAAAGCATATTCTTCATCTTCCCAATTATGAGCAGAGCCTTAATGACATACAAACTCCAAAAAACAGCATATGCTAACTCATCCGTCCCTCCACTTTTTGTGAGCTCGTGTCAACGAAAGCCGCTGCTTAATTTAGCCGGATCTTTATTTTGAAGCTTCTCAAAAGATGGGCACGGATTTTATACACAGGAAAAGGCCAAATTTGGCCCGAAGGCCTCGGCAGGAATTGGTTCTTAAGCTCTGGCAAATTCTCCCATTAGATAAATATATACATCCTTGCTGCTTCCCTGCAACTATTTCAAGGGTGTGAGTGGGTGGGCACTATGGGCAAAATATTCGGCTCTGATTTCAACTCCTAAGTCAGGAGATTGTCCCGAAGGCCCGGCCCCGGGAGAAGCCGTGGGGGTTATTTATCCCTTTGCCCTGGACTTCTCATTCCCAGCTCCAGAATGAACCGAGAGGTCATCCAGAGTCTAAAAAGGTGGGGGTGTAAAAGCAGCCCCCCAGATTGCAAACGTGGCTGCGTGGGGAGCTGTGATGGGGGGTGGCTCCGTGCCGTGCCGGAGGGGAAGGAGGGCCGGGCCGGCCGGTGGCCAGAGGTGGATCAGGACCGAGATGGCTGACCGCTCAGTGGCTGGAGAGCCCGGGCTCCGACTTCAGTCGGCCTCGGTTTCCTTGCAGGCCGGGTGTCCCTGGGCGTAGCGCTGACTCTACGGAAGCCTGTGAGCCCCTGAGGGATCAGTGTGTTATGTGCTCCCTGAGCCTTGGAGCTGCCATGGGGACAGCTGGGTTGTGTTTTACCACTGGGGGGCCGTTCCCCCACCCGATGGCACCTCAGAGACGCTCCCGGTTTGGAGCACGTCTGTCCCCTTGGCGCTGGGGGCACTGAGGGGTTTCTGGCAGCTTTAATGGCAGCTTCTCTGTCATTGGCCATTTGCAAAGACTTTGGCTGCGCGACCTGAGATGAGCCACTTAGCTGCCCAGTGCTAGGAGAGTTCTCAGAGACCGCAGGAAGTGAAAAGGGGCCTCCTGCTATTGGCCGAGGGAGTGGGCTCCCCGGAGAAATCACCGACCCGGGTCTAGCCCACCCCTGATTTAGCCCCCCGGGCCTGGCCCCACTGCAACTGACCCCTTGTCCTGCCTCCCCCAGCTTGGCCCCTCTGGACCTGCACCCCCCCAAGCCTGACTCACTCCCAGCCTCCCTCCCCCATGCCTGGCCCCCCAGGACACCTTCTTTGCAGCACAGTTGCATTGTGCCCATAAAGGTGGCCGGGCGAGGGGGTCTTTGCTTGGGCCTGCCATTCCCTCAGTGTCACAGACCTCCCAGGGAGAAGGTCCCCCATCCTGGGGTGGGTCTAGCCCCCTGAGTGCCTGCTCCTACAGACCTTTGGGAGGTCCTGTGCTTCCAGAGCAGACATGGTCCCAGATGCCTCGGGCTACAGTCTGGAGGACCTGAATGCAAATCCAGCCTCAGACTCTTGCTGACTGTGACCAGCAGGGAGGTCTTAAGCCCATTTGTTTTCCCATCTGTAAAATGGGCGCAGTAGCAGCAGCTCCCTCTCAGAGTGTGGGGAACACTGTTGGTGCCCAATAGGCTCTGGATCCATGCTTGTCGCTGCCCCTCCCCAAGTCCACAATGGCCTTGATGTTGGTGACCTTCCGAGGCATCCCACTAGAAGAGAGAGGCTGAGCCTCGAACCCCGGCTCCCCCTCCCAACAAAGCTCCCCCCTAAGGGCCACTCGTGTCCCGGCCTAGCGCCCCCGGCTCACCAGGGTCGTTTCTGTGCTCCCCCTCTCTGTGGCCCTCCTCTGTGCCCCACTTTATTCCCAGAATTCCCTCCAACACTCAGCCCCATCGCCTCCTCCTCTGGGAAGCCCTCCCTGATTCTCCCAAGGGAGGGTTTTCTTTTCTCACTTTTTCCTGTAGGACCTTGCTTGGACCGCTCACTTCTCTCCATTTTGACCCATTCTTCATTGTCCGTATTTCTATCCAGGCCTGCTGCGGGCCCGGTAGGAACGGCGGGAGCTGGGTGTGAATCTTGCTTTGGACACTTAATCCACTCTGCTGTGTGGCTCTGAGAAAATCTCCCTCCCTGTAAAATTGGGGGGAGGGGGCTCCCACCTGGGAATTCAGGGCAGCGGCGGGAAGCTCGAGCGTGTCCTGGGGCAGGAGCGGGCTCACATTGGCCCAGAGAGGGCCGAGCCTCCCGGTGCCCCGTCCGGACTAGGCGAGGGCCCCGGGGCCTGGAGCCGAGCCAGCCTCTCCTGGCCTCGGGAGGGTTCTGGGCCAGGCTCGTTGTGGCTGCTTACGCACAGCTCCGACCCGAGTCTGGAGGAGAGGCCGTCATTACTTCTAATAGGGATGGAGACGAGAGGGAGATTCCATGCGGGGGAGGGCACGCGGCGCGGGGGACAGAAGGGATATGTGATTTTGGGCCCTCGGCTGAGCCAGAGCAGACCGGCTGCAGGCAGACCACATCCTGTCCAAGGGCCCAGACTCGGCACTTGGTTACGTAAGCCTGTGCCTGCAGGTGTGGGGCCATGGGCCTCGGGGACCGGGAACCCTCCTTGGTGGGGGCCTAGGGACCCCCAAGTGGCATTTCCAGGCAGACCTGCGCCTCCCAGGGGCTTAGGAAGCGGGCCAGGGGAGTCAAACATGGCGGAGCCAGCCCTTGGTTGTCAGCGGCACGGGCCAGTGACAGGACATTCGGCCTGCGGGGAAGGGAGCCAGGTGAGATCCCCGATGGGGAGCCGTTAGTAATGGAGGGTGTCCACCAGCGTGCGTGTTTGTATAAATGAGGGAATGTCAGTGAGAGAGTGTGTGTGAGTGTGACAAAGGTCCTGCTCCCGCTGCGGCTCGCAGTGCTGAGGGGGCAGCAGTGGCAGAGCAGGCCCCGGCTCTGCTGACGCATTTCCCCCTTTGATGACAAGCCTGACCCGCGCCGACTCCCACCGCGGCTGAGCATTGGGAAGTTGGGGGAGCCCGGGAAGCAGAAGCGCGGGTGCTGACACCCCCCCAGCCCCTCCCCAGAAGGGCCCCAGCGGACGCCGGCTCTCCGGGTCTGGCTTTACTTACAGGATCTCAAAGAACTCCGGTGGAATATTCCCGAACTAAAAAACACGCTCTCCCTCACACACGAAGCTTCGGCGCTGGCAAATTTACAAAAGCATTTACAAGAAAAACAGTGGGGTTTCAAACAAAATTCCTAGTTGTCGGAAGCAGAGACGGAGCGGGCTGAAGCAATCCCCTCAAAGACTGTCAAATGGGGCTGATGAAAATTGTTGTCAAGCACTTAATGGGGCAGCGAGCTTTCTGCTCCATTATTGTGGTCAAAGGATTGTTTAAAAGAGAATTAGAATGGATCAGCAACTAAGTGAAAGATTGGTCCAAATCTCTAAAAATAAGAAATTATAACCACCTTGGATGAAACAGGAAGAAGAGAGGGGAATAAACGCTTATGTAGCACCTACTGTGTGCCTGGCACCGTGCTGAGCTCTTTTCCAATATTGTTTGATCCTCCCAATGACTCTGGGAGAGTTAGTTCCATTTTACAATTGAGGAAACTGAGGCAGACTGAGCTTAAGTGCCTTGCCCAAGGTCACACGGCTGCTAAGTGTCCAAGGCCAGGTCCCTGCAGTGGGTCTGCTTGACTCGAGGGCCAGCACTACGTGCGCCGAGCCACCGTTGCTTCCATGGACGACGCTGGACGGTCTGAGGTACTGGGATCAGAGCGCTGGCGTGGGGCGGCCGTTCTGGTAAACCTCGGGATTGGGTAATGGATCCTCTGATCCGAGAGTTCTGCGCCTGAGTGGGTGACTTAGTGGGCCGGGTCTCCCAGACACCCCATGACAGCCCGAAACCCTGACCACCAACCCCAGAATGGCGATCATTTTCGTGACTAAACTAGAAGGAGCCGTAGCCGAAACTCAGAGCATCGTGTGAAGACCTGAACGAACAGAGACAGAAAAAATCGTCAGAACCAGGCGAGCACATAGACGGGGTCTCGAATGCCGTAGAGGAAAGGGCAGAGCCAGGAAGCGGCCGGGATGCCCAATGGCAGCCCCGCGGGACGAGGCCGGGCGTCTCCTCACCGACTTAGCTCGGAGAAGCGGAGGCCTGTGGGCGTGAAGTGACGGATGGCCTGTCAGCTCTCCTTAACTGATGCTGGGCTTTGTTTTTTTGCTCTTTCTGGAGTGGAAACGCCCCGGGCAGAATCCCTTGTTCCATACTTCTGGGTGCAGGTGGGAGGACACGTGTGTTTCTGGGGTTGGCGCTCCCTCTCCGAGGAGAGGCGGCGCCCGCACTGGAGGGAGCCCACGCTGCCTTGCTGCTATGACTTACTCCGCCCAGCTCATCTTCTCCTTACGGTTTCGGGCCGGCTAAAGGGAAGGCTCGCCGGCTTAGGGCTGGGGGTGCGCGGGTGGTAGGGCCCGCTCTCCCGAAATTATGAGGCGTAAGAAATTGCTTAACCAATCAACTTACAAAGTGCAGAACGCACCAATCAAAACAATTCTAAGGAATCTAATATTGTTCTCCAATCTGAATTATATGATAGCAAAAAACCCATATTTCTCACTAAATATACTATTAGATTAGAAAATTAGTCTGTTAATAGACTATTAGGCAAAATTATAGAATTTCTCGAGCAGTGTTATTTTATTTGGTACCATTAATAGTAGGCATTAAAGTAGCTTTTCAAATTTATTATTGCATTTAAATTTCATTGAAAGTGAAGAATCGGGGCAGCTAGGGGGCGCCGTGGAGAGAGCCCCAGCCCTGAAGTCAGGAGGACCCAAGTTCAAATCTGATCTCAGACACTTAACACTTCCTGGCTGTGGGACCCTGGGCGAGTCACTTAACCCCAGCCTCAGGGGGAAAGAGTCTTCCATATTGCACCTCCTTGGGGTTTACCAGATGCAGTTTCAGGGTCTCGCCCCTGCTTTGCCAACGAGCTGGTCCAGAACCTGAGGACGTTGCCGCCCCCTGGTTTTCGGTGGTGGAGGCGTGCTGATTGTGGAGCCGCCTCTTGTGGGCCGCAGGCCTCAGTTTTGGGATCTGTGGAATGGGAGGAGGGCCTGGGGGAGCCGAGGGGAGGATCCTTCCAGATGAGGGGATCCTCACTTTTCTCTGAGAGAGCAGGACAGAAGGGGAGAAGGGAGAAGGGCCAGAGGAGAAGCCGGGCCTTGTTTCCTTTTCTCTCCCGAATGGCCCGATGCCAACGGCACCATGAGACCCGAGGCTCTCCTTTCATCAAACAAACAGAGCAGGGGAGCCCCTTCCCAGGGTCTGGCAGGCTTGGAGGCGGCGTTCAAAGCCTCGCCGTCATACCGCGCTGCCGTCATACCGCGCCGCCGTCATACCGCGCCACCGCCATACTGCGCCACCATCATACCGCGCCGCCGTCATACCGCGCCGCCGTAACCAGGCCCTCGGCCAAGTAGCCAAAGGGTCTGAATCCCTCCCGGCCCGGCTTCCGGGCTGCTTAGGCCAGCGGAAATCTCTCCTGGACGTCCTAGGTGTGATGGCTGCTGGGGGACTAGCCGCCTAATCCCGGCTTGCCTCGGTGCCCTTGTCTGCCCGGGGTGGTCGTGGATCCAAAGGGGCAGTGATTGCAGCGTGTTTAGCAGCGAGTGGAGCACCAGGCCTAGAGGCAGGAGCACTCCCCTCCCTGAGTTCCAGTCCAGCCTCAGAGCCCTCCTGATGGCAGGACCCCTGTCTGCCTCCGTTTCCTCAGCTGTTAAACGAGCTGGAGGAGTTACCCTCCCCCCCCCCCCAGCATCTATCCAAGAAAGCTCCAAAAAGGGTCACAGGGTCGGAGGTGGCTGGGACGACCAAACGACAACGTTCCTTGTTACCGATGCGCCCCTAAAGAGCCCGCGCTGTCGGTTTGTGAATTGTGGCGCGATGCTTTGTCCGTGACTCCCGCAGAAGTCTGAGATCTTTTTCTTTGCCCCCTTTAGATTGATGCACTGAGTAAAAGAAGCAAAGAAGCCGAGGCAGCCTTCTTGAATGTCTACAAGAGATTAATTGATGTTCCAGGTAAGCCGGCGGGCCGTGGCGGCCTTCACTCCTTGGGGTTTTCTTCCTGGCCACCTGTGGGGAAGGGCAGCTCCCTCTGACACTCCTAACACCCAGGGAGATGCCTCATGGGAGGCTCACCACCTGCATTTACAAAAATGCTCATTTCTGCCCAAAACTTGGCCGGGTCCGCTCCCTCCTGGGCGATGTAGCAGAACATGTGGCCAGTCACGGACCGAGACCCAATGCATCACCCTGTGGTTCTCCCACCAAGATTCCCTCCCTCCCCCTCTGAAAACGTGAGCTGCCGGAGGGCGGGGAGGGCCACGCTTTTGGAATCCACTGGCTGGCCCCTAGTGACTAGCACATGCTCATGCGCCCCCTCTGTGCCCCATCAGTGCCCCCTCCGCCCGGTGAGCCCGCCCAGCTCAGTGCCGGCCGAGCCCTGGAGCAGGGGCCGAGGTTCCGCCGAGATAAGAGGGCCTCCGCCCTCGAGGGTCCCCAGTTCTGTGGGCAGAAGCTCCTTGGGAAGGGGGGGACGGGGACCCTAGGCACAGTAGGTGTGTAACCGGTTGTTCTGAGAGCCATAACACCAGGTAAGCGCTGACGAGTGTGGGAAGGCACCAGAGGCCCCCTTGCCACGCAGTTAGACACGGAGCCTCCGTGATTCCCAGGGCGCGCGCCAGCAGCTGGCAGGAGCCGCCCGCACCACTGCCCGGGCCGCACGGCCCTCCAGACTGGGTTCTGACGGGCAGCAAGAGCCGCGCCATGAGCAAACACTCATTAAGGATCACTGTCCAGGGAGCTCCCGTTATTGTCTGAAAACAGTGATAAAGCAAAGAGGAGGCGAGGGCAGCCAGTGAAGAGTTAAGCCTGCGGGACTTCAGGTATTCCCTCCATTTAAGGAGGCCTTGAGCGTCCTCCTAAGTTAACTGCGGACGACGTTCCCCCGCCCTGATTAGCAGAGCAGAGCCGATGGAAAATGGTCTGTTTCTCATATTAGCTGGGGTGCCCAAGCCCCCGCCCTGACACCGACCTCTGTCCCCGAGCTTCGGCTCCACATCGTTAAAGGCCTCCGAGGCCTCTTGCACTTTGACATCAGGGATCCTGGGGCCTTCTGAGAAAAGAGCTGGCTGGGAGGGGGTCCTGTTTACCTCGGGGAGGGCAGACAATCCTGGGGGAGGGGGAGGGGCCCCTTTCTCTTCCCTCCCTACCAGGAGCCGCTGCTGGGCCCGGTCTCGCTCTGAGGACTCTGGGTTCCGTTGTGGGGAGAAGCGGGCTCTGCCCTCATTAGCATGACTGTGCCCAGGCTAGCCCACTAGCATTAGACATGCATGCCAGCCGCTGGTAATTTCCCACACAGACATCTTAGTCACCACGAGCCATTTGGGAAGACAAAACAAAGCCCGGCGGCCACGTCCACCGGGGCGCGCTCTCCAGGCCGGGCCGGACCGAGGGCTCGCTGTCTCGGGGCCTCCCCCAGGCGCCCCCCAGCCTTGTGCCCCCGCCGCGGGGACGAGGGAGATCAAAGGGCGCTGCCGCCAGATGTGGTTTGGCCGGCCTGCTTTCCGTGCTCGTGTTCCTGAGATCATCCCTCTCTCTTGGGCATCTTATTAAGCTTTGGCTGCTGCCATGTGGCTGCTCCGAGTTCCTCCAGGCTTTTGCGTGTGCTGGGGACTTCCATCTCCTCTCTCCCTGCTGTCGGCGATCCGGGCCCTGCGGCGTCCGCACGTCTGTCCTCCACCGCTCTGTCCCTGCCTGATAGCTGGCTTGGAGACCAGTTTTGTTAGCCTTGAGTGGCCAAAGGGCCAAGCTCGGCGTTGTTGTGTCAGCCCTGCCCCAGGGAAGGAGGGTCCCGGCCTCCCCTCTTCACGTGTTTCACCTCAGGGGCCCCAAGTTGCCATCTGCAAGAGGGGAGATGGGAGTTGCTGAATTCCTAGCAAACAGCCCCAAGTCCTGAGAAAAGGATTCCTTTTTTTCCGGTGGGGGGAGGGGCATGCCCACCCCCCAGCTTGAAATCTCTCCATAAAACGCATCCAGTCCCACCTGCGCTCAGTCCTGCGTCACGGGGAGACTGAGGAGGCTCCCTCCGAATCCTGGGCCGTGTCTGCGCTGACTCAGGTAGAAAGAATTTGCAGGAAAAGTCCAATTGAGGCGGACAGATTGCCTTTGATAAATATAACTCCTGGCAGCTTTCTGTTTGAAAAGGCTGCTGCGTTCTTTTGATTTGCTATTTTTATTTTGCTGTTAAAGGGGTGCTCTGGGGCCATATTAGGGCCCTGTTGAAAAGGAGAAACGAAGCCAGCCGAGAGTGCGTCATGTTGCAACGCGTGTGTTTTATTGAGTTGTGTATGTATGAGGGGTTTCGGTATTTTTTTTTTTAACTCTTTTTTTAAAAGGTTAGCTTTTTGGAGTTTGCCGGAGCCGAGGCCATTAGCAGTTGTTTTTCCAAACATCTCCCGCCCCCTTTTCAAATATGTAATTGAGTTTGATACACACATTTTCCCCAGTGCAGTTTCTGAATTGAGCTGTCATTTAAAAGGGGGCTATTTTCCTTCAGCTGCTTGTAGGATTTTTTTTATTTTTTCCTGAGGGAGTAATCACTCTCGGCCCTCCTTTTTTCTCTCCACAGAAAAAGGGAGTAGTATTTTCAGAAAGATTCCTCACTTCTTCTTCGGAAGATGTGGACTGCCCCCTAGTTTACAAAGCTGTCCAGCATCCTTCTAGCCTGGCGGTCACTAACCAGGACGGCCTTTCTCCCCCCCCAGGGGACGGCTTCCTTCTTCATGGTCCCAGAAAAGACTAGAAGGGTTTACGCTTTAGTGTGCTGAGCAGTGGCCTGCTCAGGTTCTCTGGGCACGCTTCCCGGGGAAGGGTGAGCTCCCGTTCCCAGAGCCTGGGTTCAGCGGCCCGCTGAGGGCCCAGGACTCACGGAGAGGGGGGTCGGTTTTTACTTCGGTTGTTGCTCCCCCATCTCCACAAGCTTCTCCTCTGTAGAAAGCTCGTCTGCTTCGGGCTTACGTGTGGAGGCTCCGGGATTTCTTGAGTAGAAGGGAATTTTCCTAGAGTTTGGGTAGTTCCGGCCTCGCTGACGTCAGATTGCACAAGGATAGATCGGCTCTCTGCTCCAGAAGGGACCTGCGGGGCCTTTTGTTTAAATAAGTCAGAGAAAAGGAAGATGCAGCTCGAGGCCTGTAACACGTTTGTCCACAACGTCCGTTCTCGGTGTTCCACTGGAGTCCGGCCAGAAGGACATTGATGCAGAACGTCGCCTCCTATCTCGGATCTGTGGAGTAGAATTAAATACGTTACTTATTAAAGCCCCCGACTTGGCAAATTTCATGGTGTTGATGGGAAGGGGAAAGCCAGGGAACTGGGAGTGCGAGACCAGGGTCACAGTCATGGAGCTGGAGAGAGCCAACTCAACAATGAAAAAAAATACAACTTAACTGATAGGTTTTGTTTTTAGACCACTTGCATTTCCCTTGCACCACTTGCACCAAGCCCAGTGGCAAAGAGTAAAGGAGAGAAGGGAAGAAAATGTTCAGCCAAACAAACATTTCAAAAAACCTCGGGTTACCTATGGCACAGAGCGTGGGTGCAGGGAACTCTTCCTCTTCTTGGATGCCCGAGGAGACCGAGGCCGAGGGGGCCGTGGCTCAGTCGGGAGCTTCCCCCAGCTGCCCGTGGCTCCCGGGATGGACGAACACTGTGAGAGAAACCTGCCTGTGAGACCAGCTTTTGACTGGTCCGTGGATTGTCCAAGAAGCCCAAGGCCAGTTGTTGTGGCCGCCTGGGAATTAACGTCCTTAGGCATTAGACAGCACAAGGAGAGAGAATCCCGCATGGAGCTCCTGGAATTCAAAGGGACTTCCATCCCCTCCCCCCTTCGCTCTTCAGGAACACTGGCAGGGCCGGAGGAGGAGGAAGGAGAGTCCAAAGTGGGCAGGGCTGCCCGTGGCCCCGAAGCCAGTGACTCCAGCCGGGGAGGTGAGACAGACACGGAGCCCCGAGAGATGCGTGGGGAAGGTGACGGCGTGTCTGCCAGTTCAGAGGAAGGGAGGACTCGGCCAGCCTGTGTCACTCCTGGAGGAGACGCGTGGCCCAAATGTGGCGAGGGGGCGTTGGGCCCTCCCTGGAGAAGCTCTCCTTGTCTTCCTTGGCTCGCTATGAGTCCAGCAGATCCCAAAGGGAAGTCACGTGGGGTAGACCCCAAAAGTGGGGTCCGGCTAAATGGGGGTATCTGCCAGTTGGATGAGCACGGACATGAGATGGAGCAGCCGGGGGAGTCAGAACACGATCCGAGACAGCGCGCGGGGAGACAATGAACGTGCTCCAGGGCACAAAGATCAGGGAGTCCGATGGAGCCCTGGGAGACAAAGGGGAGCCTGGCGATGCCGAAGCCGATCCCCCAGACAGTCGGCCCGGGACGGGGCTGGGCCAGCAAGTTTTAGACACCAAACAGGTTATACCAGGTATCTCTTACCCATGGGACGGGGGAGCGACAGATGAGAAGGGACCCTCAGAGAGAGGCGGGGGCCCCCTTTTGTCGCAGGAGAGACAGCTGGGGGCTCCTCTGCTTTTCTCCCAAAGCCCCAAAGGTAGAAGAAGGAGAAAGATCAGACCTGTGGTTTCCTTGAGAAGTCCCAGGAAAAAGTCCTGCTGCCACGCTTGCCGACACCTCCTCTGCAGTTCCCTAATGGTGCCAGACCCCCAGCTAAAACCCCCCATCTCAGAAAGGTGGCGAGGGGATTGGTCAGCACGGGTCAGGAGTGGAACGTGACCCTAAGTCTCATGGCTTTGGGGGTACTCTCTGTTGAACCTCAGACCGCCCTCCATAAGGGCCCGGCTGAAATAGAAACTACAAATCAAGACTCTGTAGGGCAACCGAAGGATGGTGGTCTCTGCAAGTCAGACCGGGAACAAGGAGCCCCCAGCCTCCATTTCCCAATGCCTGAGGGAGGCTTGGACCAGTGACCTGAGGATCCTCCCAGCTCTGGGTCGTGAGAGACTTTTCGGGGATGGAGTAAGGCCTTTTAGTGAAGGCTGCCCATCCGGGTGCCATGTCCAGCCCACTCTTCTGGCCTCTGCGGGTCGGCACACTGACCACCTGGGCCTCCCTGGCCCGATCTCTGAGAACGAGGGCGTGCGCTCAGGTGTGCCGGGCCCGGGTTTGGAGTCAGGTGGTTGTTCAGATGAGGTCACTTTGCAGCTCCGCTGTCCCGGGAGGTTCCAGTCAGCATCTGAGCATTTACCAAAAATGGAAGGCGGGTACCGTGCCCACGTGCACACACCATGGGAGCCCCCGATGCGGGCAGAGGGAAGCGGAGCTTCAATAGGAGCTGCCAAAGCCGCTGCGGAGGGCCCCAGCCTCTAGGGGTTTGGGGGCATGGCAGGCGCCATATTAGGTTAGGCTTGAGGCCGACGCTCTCCCCATTGATGGCGGGAGAAAGCCGGAGTGCCAGGGCCCGGGCAGCAGAGCCGAGCGCTCTTGGATTTAAATGCCCGCGTGGACATGGCACTTGTCACATTTGTCCTTATTTGGTCGAGCTCCATTTTCATGGGCGACGCCCACAAAAGAGAGGGTGGGGGAAGCCCGTGGAGGGGGCTGCGCATGTGGAGAGCGCTCGGCTTCCTCTGGTGTAGAAGGAAAGGGTTAGCACAGATCATCGCGATTTATGAATCTAGGATTCTCCAGGATCCATTTGGAAAAGCAGACACATATACAGCGGTAAACCTGGGTTTACTACTGAAGAAAAAATGGATCCGATGGTTGTTTTTCTCTTTGGCAAGAGCAGAAAATGGAAAATATGCACAGTGCCCGCTAGGTTCCTCCCCCCCCCCCTCACCTCCAAGAGTGACCTCTGCCGCTTCGTTCTTAGAGACCCCGAGTTTCTAACCTGGTGTTGTGAGAGACCAGGCAAGTTGGGGTGCCCGTGCTACCTAACGTAGGCGACGTGTGCATTTCAGTTGGTACCTAGCAGCATGACTGATGTGATTCCCTCTGTCCTCTTCTGCACTGAAACTCCTTGTTCCGAGGCTGGAGGGATCCCTTTCCTTCTTCCCCCTCCTCCCCATCTCCTCCTCGCTGTCTCCCCCTTCCCTCCTCTCCTCCGTCTAGCTTTTGTCTTTTTTCTCCCCCTTACTCTCACGTACCCGACCTCACGTCTCGGAACCTTTTGCTGATGGAGGAGGTGGGCTGAATGAAGCCGTCACCGTGCGTTGCCTTCCCTTTTGGATGGATGAGTCACGGTCCCCTGGGAAGCCGAACGGAACCAAGTTCAGAGCTGCTTTTGATGCTGCCGGGGGAGGCCGCGGAGTGAGGGGAGGAGAGACAGGAGGCCCGGCCTTGGGAAGGCCAGAGGTCTTGGGGGGTAGGGGAGGCTAGGGAGCTCCCTGGGCTCTGAGGAAGAGCCGACTGCTCCCAGTGGGGCCTAGAGAATCGAGAGAGACATTGCCATCGAACCAGAACCATCGGCCCCGTGTCGGCCTGGCAGAAGCACTCCCTCCTTTCCAGGTCAGACGCTGCCCAACACCATGGGCTTGGTGGCTCTCCGAGCTCACCCCCAGCAGCCCCTGGGGTCTGCCAGCCTCCCCTGTGCCCAAGGACTCCTGGCAGCCCACAAGCCAATGAAGGCCGGAAACCAACATGCTTATAATAACCCGTGGCCACCTTGCCCTTGGGTCATTCCTGATTTAGGTATTCTTTCTCACCCCACCCCCAATTCTCTGTCTCTGTGTGTCTCTCTCCCCTCCTCCCCCCCCCCTTTGTCTGTCTGTCTGTTTCTCTCTGTGTTTGTCTGTCTCTGGATGTCTTTCTCCTCTCTTTTTATTGTTTGTGTCTTTTCCTTCCTCCCTCTCTCCTTTCTTCTCTCTCCCTCTTTCTCCCCTCTTTTCTTCCCTCTCTCCCTCTCCCTTTCTAGCTCCTCAGACTGTCTCACCATTCTTTAGCTCTCTTTTGGCCGTGTTTTGCCACTTTCTTTTGTGATCCAATCTCTGATCCGCAGCTTCTGACTGCTAGCATCTCTTATGTTTTCAAAGGCCCAAGTGGGCCTGAAATTTTAAATGAGAAGGAGCCATGTTGTTTGCTATTTAAAGGTGTCGGCAGGGGTGGGGGGAGGCTTTCTCATTGGAGTGGTTTTTATTCAGTAAGCAAATTGTTCCTTTTTCATTGCCCCTTATCTGCAGACAGTGAATTGGAAGTTTATTGTGTAAATTGGCAGCAAAGCCTAGTAGAGAGAGAGCTGGCCTGTGAGTCAGGGAGCCCCGACTTCCCAGCCTGCCTCTAGTTCCAAGCCAGAGAGTGTGAGCTGGAAAAGACTCGGGCCTTTCTGGTCCAAAGGGCTCCTTTCATATGGAGAAATGTGGGCTTGTGACTGGCCCCTGTGATGTGGTTGTGCAAGATTTGAACCCAGACCTTCTCATTTCAAAGCTCTGACCTTCCCCTCTCTACCATGTTGCCTCCATTGGCTTTGGGGCTGAGCAGATCACCTCTTGGGGCTCCAGACACTGCGGCATCAGGTCTTAGAGCAGGGACTGACTTATAGTGAGTGGGGGAGCTTCCTCACCAGGAGCTCCCTAGACTCATCACAGAGAGAGCCCAGAAAACACAAGTAGAGTAGAGGGTTATTGCAAATCTTATTTGCTGAAAACTTAAAACATTCTTATTTAAATTATAGGAATTTGAATGTCTCTGCCAAGATATTTTCTCATCTAGAGTATTACTAGTCAAGATGGCAGAGAGAAGCCAAGATGTTGCCTGAGGTTCCCCAGCTTTCCTCAGATTTGTGGGGTGACAGAATCCACAAAAAGCTGAAAATAACCTAGGAGACTTCAGGAGTAAAAGGGGAGCAGTGTTCCAGCACAGGTGGTGTCTGGATAAGGCAGCTGAAGACTCGTAGCCTCAGCACAGATCAGTGACCAAGGCCCTGCTGTACTGGCTCAGCAGGCATCCTGCCAGCCCTGACCATAGAAAGCTACTATAGCAACAGGGAAAATCCAAACAGATCAAAACACACCAAAAAAAATTAAATTGGGCAGCTAGGTGGCACAGTGGATAGAGCACCATCCTTGAAGTTAGGAGGACCTGAGTTCAAATCTGATATCAGACACTTAACACTTCCTAGATGTGTGACCCTGGGCAAGTCACTTAACCCCAGCCTCAGCCAAAAACAAAACAAAACAAAAAACATCAAATTAAGAGAGGTAGAAGAAAAAATGTAAAAATAAATGAAAGCTATGTAGGAGAATTATGAAAAAAAAAATCAACAGCTTGTAAAAAGAAGCACAAAAACCAGGGGGGGAAAGCCTCCTTAAAAAATAGTATTAACCAAATTAGAAGGGGGAAAAAAACTTGAAGAAAATAACTCCTTTAAAAGTAGAATTGGAAAAAGAGGTACAAAAGCTAACCAAAGAAAATAATTCCTTTAAAATTAAAATTGAGCAAGTAGAAGCTAATGACTCTATGAGACATCAAGAATTAGTCAAACAAAATCAAAAGAATGAATAAAAAAGAAAATGTAAAATAACTCATTGGAAGAACAACTGACCTGGAAAATAGATCCAGGAGAGATAATTTAAGAATTATTGGACTACCTGAGTACCCTGATCAAAAAAAGAACCTGGACAACATCTTTCAAGAAATAGTCAAGGAAAATTTCCCTAATATCCTACAATCAGAGGCTAAAATAGTCATTGAAAGAATCCTCCTGAATCACCTCCTGAAAGACATGCCAAAATAAAAATTCCAAGGAATATTGTAAGCAAATTCAGGTCAAACACAAGATACTGCAAGCAGCCACAAAGAAATAATTCAAATATCAAGGAGCCTCAGTCAGGATGAGATTTAGCAGCTTCTACATTAAAGGATCAGAGAGTATGAAATATAATATTCCTTGGATTATAACTAAAAATCAACTATGCAACACAATTGAGCATAATCTTTCAGGGGAAAAAGTGGATATTCAGTGAAATAGGGGACTTTCAAACTTTCCTGATGAAAAGACTAAAGCTGAACAGAAATTTTGATTTTCAAATATAAAACTCAAGAGAATTATAAATAGGTAAACAGGAAAGGAAAAAGAACAATCACAACATTGTATTCAATAAGGTTAAACTGTTTACATTCTTTGAGAGGAGATGATACTTGTAATTCTTAAGAACTTGAAATAGTAACCGAAGTATACTCAGGCAGGATGTGGATATAACTTGACTATGATGTGTTGATTTAAAAGAAATAAGGCATGGAAAAAAAGGATTGTGTTGGAAAAAGTAAAAAAAAAAAAAAAAAAAAAAAAAAAGGAAAGCAGAATGGGGTAAAATATATCAAATAAAGAAGAATGAAAAGGTGATGGCTGATACAAAGGAGGGTAGATTGAGGGAGGTGGTAGTCCAATGAAAGCAGATAGCAGAGTATATTAAAAACCAGAATCCTATTTTATGTTATTTACAAGAAACATATTTGAAGCAGAGATACAGAGTAAAAGATAAAAAGCTGGAATAGAATGTATTATGCTTCAGCTAAAGTAAAAAAAGAAAAAAGCAGGCATAGCAATCTTGATTTCAGTCAAAACAAAAGCAAAAATAGAAATTAAAAGAGTATTCTTCCTATATCTTGCTAAAAGATACCATAGACAATGAAGTAATATCAGTACCACATATCAAGTGGTATAGCGTCTAAATTCTTAGTGAAGTTAAATGAGTTACAGGAAGAAATAGCAAAACTGTACTTGTAGGGGATACTGATCTCCCCTTCTCAGAACTAGGTAAATCTAACCACAAAATAAGCAAGAAAGAAGTTAAGGAGGTAAATAAAATGTTAGAAAGGTTAGATATCATAACCCTCTTGAGAAAACTGAATGAGGATTGAAAGGAATATATCTTTCTCAACTAGCTGTACATGGTGCCTATACAAAAAGTAACCATGTATTAGGGCATGAAAAAGCTCAAAATCAATATTAAAAGCATTCTTTTTAGGCCATGAATCATTTAAAAATATACATAATAAATGGCCATGGAAAACTAGAATAAAATTTAATTGAAACTAAATAATCTAATCTTAAAGAATGACTGGGTCAAATAACAAATTATAGAAATAATAAATAATTTCATAAAAAAAGAGTGACAATAATAAAACAACATACTAAAATTTGGGGGATTCAGCTAAAATAGTACTTAGGGGAAATCCTCTCAATTTCTAAATGCTTACATGAATAAAATAGAGAAAAAGCAGATCAATCAATCTGCTCTGGTTTGGAAACTAGAAAAAGAACAAATTAAAAATCTTCAATTAAACACCAAATTAGAAATTCTGAAAATCAAAGGAGAGATTAATGAAATTGAAAGTAAGACAATTTTTAAATTTATAAATAAAACTAAAAACTGGTTTTATAAAAAACTAATAAATAAACTTCTGATTAATTACATTTCAAAAAAAAGAAATATCAAAAATGGAAAGGATGTACTCACACCCATGTAAAGGAAATTAAAGCAATAATTAGGAGTTATTTTGCCCAACTATGTCAATAAATCTGATGATCTGAAGTGAAATGGATGAATATTCACAAAAGTATAAATTGCCAGATTAACAGAAGAGGAAACAAAAAACTTAAATAACTATGTTAGAAAAAGAAATTGAACAAGCCATCAATGAATTCCCCAGGGAAAAAACTCCAAGGCCAGATAGATTTACAAATGAATTCTACCAAACATTAAAGAAACATCCTATATAAACTCTTTGAAAAAATACCAGATTTCTTTTTTGACACAAATATGGTACTGGTATTAAACCAGAAAGAGCCAAAGTGGAAAGAAAATTATAGGACAATTTTCCTAGATAGCAATGTAAAATTTTTGGTGAAGCTTTTTATTTTCAAAATATATGCATAATTTTAAACATTCACTCTTGCAAAACCTTGTGTTTCAAATTTTTCCTCTCTTCTTTCCCCCCACCCCTTCCCCTAGATGACAAGTAATCCAATATATGTTAAGCAATTCTTCTATGCATATTTCCACAATTTTCATTCCGCACAGGAATAATCAGATCAAAAAGGAAAAAAAAAAAATGCGAAAGAAAACAAAAAGCAAGTCAACCACAAAAAAAGGTGAAAATACTGTGTTGTGATCCACACTCAGTCCCCACAGTTCTCTCTCTGGGTGTATATGGCTCTTTTCATCACAAGATCATTGGAACTGCCTGAATTGTTTCATTGTTGAGAAGAGCTAGGTCCATCAGAATTGATCATCGTATAATCTTCTTGTTGCCATGTACAATGATCTCCTTGTTCTGCTTATTTCACTTAGCATCAGCTCATATAAATCTCTCCAGGGTTCTCTGAAATCATCCTGTTGATTGTTTCTTATAGAACAGTAATATTCCATAGCATTCATAGACCTTAATTTATTCAGCCATTCTCCAACTGATGTCCATCCACTCAGTTTCTAGTTCCTTTTTACTACAAAAAGGTTTGCTACAAACATTTTTGCACAGGTGGGTCCTTTTCCCTCTTTTGTGATTTCCTTAGGATACAAGCCTAGTGGAGATACTGCTGGATCAAAAAGTAAGCACAGTTTGATAGATGCAAAAATGTTGAAGAAAATAATAATAACAAAAAGATTACAGCAACTTATCAGAGGACTATAAATTATGACTTGGAGGGATTTATACTAGAAATGCAGATTTGGTTCAATATTAGGAAACTATTAGCATAATTGACCACAACAAAACCAATAAAAATCATATGTTTATTTCAATAAATACAGAAAAGACTTGACAAAATACAGCATTCATTTAAAATATTAGCAAGCATAGCAAATTCATGGACCTTTTCTTAAAATGATAAGTAGCATTCATCTAAAACCATCAGGTAAACATTATCTGTAATGGAGATAAGCTAGAAACTCTCCCAGTAAGATCACAGGTGAAACAAGGATGCCTATTATCACCACTGTTATTCAATATTGTATTAGAAATGTTAGCTTTAGCAATAAGAGAAGAAAAAGAAATTGAAAGAATTAGGCTAGGTGATGAGGAAACAAAACTACCACTCTTTGCAGGTAATGTGCCGGTATACTTAGAGAATCTACCAAAAAACTAGTTGAAATAACTAACAACTTTAGCAGAGTTGTAAGCTATAAAATAAACTTCCATAAATCATCTGACTTTTCTATATATTACCAATAAAACTCAATGAGAAGAGTTAGAAAGAGAAATTACATTCAAAATCACTGTAGACATTGCAAAATACTTAAGGTTCTACTTATTAGGAACTATATGAACACAATTACAAAATACTTTAAGTAAACAAGTCCAATCTAAACAGTTGTGAAAAATATCAATTATTTGTAGGTAGAGGTAGGCTGAACTAATCTAATTAGTTTATCACTAATTCTGCCTAATTAATTTACTTATTCAGTGCCATACCAAATTACCCAACAATTTTATGGAGGTAGAAAAAAAAACAATTTTATTTTATAGAGCCAGAAAAAAATAGCAAATTTTTATTTTATAGAACTAGAAAAAAAAAAAAGATTAACAATAGCCATTTGGGAGAACAAAAGGTCAAGAATATCAGGGAATTAGTGGGAGGAGGGAATGCAAAGGATGGTAGCTTAGCCATACCAGTTTACAATTATATTAGAAAGCAGCCATCATCAAAACTATTGGTGCTGGCTAAGAAATATGAAGTGATGGAATAAATCTGATGCACAGGATACAGTAGTAAAGGATCATAGTAATCTAGGGTTTGGTAAACTGAAAGACTACAGCTTCTGGCATAAGAACTCACTATTTGAAAAACAAATTCTTGCTGATAGAACAGCAAAATAGTATGACAGAAACTAGGCATAGACTAACATCTCACACCTTAGGCCAAAATAAGGTCAAAATGGATATATGATTTAGACCTATTTAGACATGAGGAGTGGTGCCAGAAGCAAATTTGGAGAGTTAAGGAATAATTTACCTGTCAGATCTTTGGAGAAGAGAATTTGTGATTAAACAAGAGAGAGCATGATAAAATGCAAAATGATAATTTTTATCACATTACATTAAAAATTTAAAAATTAAATTTTGTTTGTTTGCACAAACAAAGCCAATGCAGCCAGGATTAGAAGGAAAACAGAAAGATGGGAGAATTTTTATATCTAGTATTTCTGATAAAAGCCTTATTTCTAAAACATAGAGAAGTGATTCAAATTTGTAAGTATACAAATCATTTCCCAATTGATAAATGATCAAAAGAATATGAACAGGCTATTTTCAGTTGAAGAAACTAAAGCCATCCAGTCCTATGAAAAAAATGCTCTAAATCACTATTGAAAGAAATGCACATTAAAACAACTCTGAGGTGATACTTTACACTTATCAAATTAATTAATTTGACAAAAAAGGAGAATGATAAATATTGAAGAAGATGTGGGAAAAACTGGCAGACTAAGGCAATTTTTGAGGGAGTTGTGAACTGATCCAGCTACTCTGAAAGCAATTTGGAACTATGCACAAAGGTAATCAAATTGTGCATACCCAATGCCCCTACTAGGTCGGTATCTCAGAGACCCACACGTGCAAAAATAATTATAACAGCTCTTTTTGTGATGGCAAGGAATTGGAACTTGAGGTGATGGCCATCAGCTGAATGGCTGAACAACTTGTGGTATATGAATATCATGGAATATTATTGTTCTATAAGAAATGACCAACAGGATGATTTCAGAAAAACCTGGAAAGATGTATGTGAACTGATGCTGAGAGAATTGAGCAGAACCAGGAGAACTTTGTACATAGTAATGGCAAAATTGTAAGATGATCAAATAGGATGGACTTGAGTCTTCTCACCAACATGGTGATCTAAGACAGTTCCAAATGATGGAAAATGCCATCTGCATCCAGAGAAAGAACTATGGAGTCTGAATGCAAATAAAAAAAAACATGATTTTTACTTTTTTTCTTCTTTTATGACATGGAGATGTGTTTTATGCAATTACAAAAACCTATATCAGCTTGCTTGTTATCAAGAGGAGGGATATGGAAGGGAAGAAGGGAGAAAAAAAATGTAGAACTCAAAAGTCTTACGAAAAATGAATGTTGATGACAGATCTAGAAATATATTTGGAAGGATTGTACGTACTTAAGCTATATTGGATTGCTTGCTGTCTTGGAGGAGGAGATGGGGGAGGAAGGGAGAAAAAAATTGGAACACAAAATCTTACAGAAGGGAATGTTGAAAACTATCTTGGACTATATTTGGGGGGAAGTACTATTGAGAAAAAAAATTAAAAAATGAGTGTTGAAAACTATCTTTACATGTGATTGGAAAAAATTAAACACTATTTACCAAAAATTTTAAAAAGAAAGAAGGAAAGACAGTGGAATCTTCTTAAGAGAGTTCTTCAATGGAATAAGCAAAGGTGTGAAATCAGAAGGCCAGGGCTCAAAGCTCAGTCTTGATACTTATTGCTTGAGTGATCTTGGCAAGTCTCCTCTGCTGCGTGGGGAGTCCGTTTTCCCCTTTGTAAAGGATTGATCTAGAGAGCCTCTGGAGGGGGCAGCTAGGGGGCGCAGTGGATAGAGCACCAGCCTTGAATTCAAGAGGACTGGAGTTCAAATCTGATCTCAGACACTTTACACTTCCTGGCTGTGTGACCCTGGGCAAGTCACTTAACCCCAGCCTCAAAAAAAAAAAAAAAAAAAAGAAAGAGAGCCTCTGGGGAACCCTTTGGCTCCAGACCCTTGACCCAAAGGGTCTAAGTCCATTAATTCTTGGTGCCTCAGTTTCCTCATTTGTAAAATGAGGCAGTGGGTCCCCATGGCCTCCGAGGTCCCCTCCGGGGGTAAGCTAAGGATCCCCCCAAGCCGGAGCCCAAGGGGGCCATTGAGCAGCCTCAGGTGATGGAGCTTGAAGTTTGGGTTTGTTTTTAAACGTTACCTTGAGTCTGCTTCCAGAACATCAAACCCAGTTTTTGTTTTTAAAAATAGAAATGTCATCGATTTGACAGGAGCTCTTAGTCAGCTCCAACTCGGTGATCTGAATGACTGCGATGTGGCCTGAATTCCTCGCCCCCACCCTTGGTGTTGTCCTTGGTTGGTTTATTTTCTTTTATTTTTAAAATGTGGTGACTAATAGTGGTGAAGTTATTCATGAAGCTGGAGCCCTCCCAGCTCAGGTCCCTCCCACCCTCCTTCACCCCCAACGCTCCCAGCACGCGCCGGCCGCCATCTTTGCCACTGTGGGTTCTTGTGAAACATGGGCTGGAGGCTTCCTTTAGAATCGCTCTCTCCCTTCTCCTCCAGCCCCAGCTGTGACTGATTCTGTCAGAGTGTCAGCTCCTTGAGGGCAGGGACTGGGTCATTCTTTGGTGTCTGCCATAGGCGGTGCCTGATAAGTGCTTGGTTGTTGGCTGATTGACTGAGTGACCTCGGGAACCCCCAGATTCAGACTGTTTGAATTCCCCCTGAGTTTTAGCCAAACTGTTAGGCTTGGCTATGGGCTCAGGACTAATTCCTGCACTTACATATTTTTCACTGCAGACCCTTCCCCGAAGTCGTCCCTGACCTTGAAGGGCTTGCAAAGCCAGCCAGCCCCCCTCTGCCCCCTTTCTGGGCCCCTTTTCCCAATTCTAGATTTGTGACAAATCCCTAACAAGGTTCCAGAAGAGAGACTTTAACGTGGCTCTTGGAGCCCAGCTTTAGCACCATGAGGCCCCTCAGACACCATGTGGGCTCATTCTACAGATGAGGAAATTGAGACCCAGGGAGGTCATCAGATCCTCCGACTCCCTTCCCACCACAGTCTCCTTCCACTTCTTCTTTTTAAATTTTTTTATTTTCAAAGATAGTTTTCACCATTCATCCTTGCAAAACCTTGTGTTCCCCAATTTTTTTCTCCCTCCCTCGCCCCCACCGCCTGGCCCGGATGGCAAGTAATCCAATAAACGTGCTTCCACGTCTTGTTAAATCTTCCTCTTGCGGCCGGTCGCAGCTCGGTGCTGGTATTCTGCAAGCTCCCTCCCACCTTGTCCACTCCCGTCTCCTCCAGCTCAGCTCGGGAGGCCCTTCCCAGTCTTTCCTGGCGCTGGGCCTTCCTCCTGCCCCTCACCCCCTTGTCTCCTGGGCTAGCCCTGTGCCGAGCTCCGGATTGCTCTCCTTCCCCTCTGTTATTTTTATGTCTCACTTCTCCTAGTAGATCACAGGACCCTTGAGGGCAGAGTCTTTGTGTTTTATCTCTGGCCTCCATTCTCCTTGCAGCAGAAGGACCTAACACATTCTTGCTCAAGAGAATTAAATTGCTTGAGTGTAGAGGAAAAAAAATCTAAGGAAATAGAAATAGAAGCACTAAAAGATGCTTTAGGCCGCAGTCTGGGGTCACGTGCCCTTTCTTATAATCACAGCTGTACATTGGTTTGGTCGCCTCTGGATTCTTACAGAAAGCAAACAGGGAAACTTTGGAGAGAACCCATTCTCCCTTCTTCCACAAGAATTCTGGCAGTTCTACCGGACTCTCAGCTCTGACACTTGTGTTAAATACGTCTTCATCTCTTGCATAGGATTTTATTTTTTTTTGGGGGGGGGGGGCTGAGGCTGGGGTTAAGTGACTTGCCCAGGGTCACACAGCTAGGAAGTGTGAAGTGAGATCAGATTTGAACTCGGGTCCTCCTGACTTCAGGGCTGGGGCTCTATCCATGGCGCCCCCTGGCTGCCCCTACATGTATTGGGTTTTTTTTAGAAATGTGGTAATTTAGTTTAAGGTTGCAGGGGATGCCATGACCACATCACCAGTTCAATCTCATTGATGAATTTAGGGGCCTTGGAGTTGGTCGTCCAGTCCCTAGCCCTTCTACCTCCTGCTTACCTCTGTTAGACAGTGGGAGATGGAATAGATGGAGAATGAATGGATGGATGGATGGAGGAAGGGAGGACAGAGATGGACATTTGGATGAGCATTATTAAGACCATGTTCGGTGCCAGGTCCTGGGCTGAGGGATGGGACCTCAAGGCTTCCTACCCCTTCACCTGCTCTTTTCTCTGTATCTCTAAAAGCATCTTTAAATCAATAACTAAGCCTTTACCAGGGGCCAGGCACTGTGCTGGGCACTCGGATACAGACAAAAATGAAAATTTCCTGCCCTCGAGGAGCTGCTAAAAGACAAGGCAGGCGGGCTGCGCCACAGCACAAGAGTGAGAGCGGTTTCAGTGAGTGTGGAGGGCACTGAGAGCCGGGTCAGCCAGACAGGCCTCTGGGAGGAATGGCCTTGGACACTGCCTGGACAGGAACCAGGCTCCCCCGGAGGTAGGAGTGAGGGGCGAGAGAGGCAGAGCTGGGCTGAGGGGGAAGGAGGAAGCCACTGCCCAGAGGGTAGAGGGGGCAATGTGCATTCTCTGGAGAGACAGACTGCAGCCATTCAGCCTTCGTTAGGTACCCATAACGTGCCAGGCAGTTTATTCGGGTGCTCAAGATAGAAAAATACAGTCAAAGAGCAGCCATTGGATTAGGGAAAACAGTGTATCCAGAGAAGACGAAGTGCACATATAAATATACAAAGTAATTGAGGGGAAGGAGAAGGACCAGCCCTGAGGTGATCACTGCCTCCCCTCCTTTCCTCCTTCCCCCAGAAGTGATTGGAACGGAGCCTGACAGGAAAGGAAGGACCTGAAATTCTGAGCCCTGCTCCCGACATCTTGATCCAGAGGGTGCTTTGGGAACATGGGGCTGGCAGGGCTCAGGGGTAAGCTTGGACTAGAGATGGAGAGACTTAGTGTTTTATCCTTCCTTCCTTCCTTCCTTCCTTCCTTCCTTCCTTCCTTCCTTCCTTCCTTCCTTCCTTCCTTCCTTCCTTCCTTCCTTCCTTCCTTCCTTCCTTCCTTCCTTCCTTCCTTCCTTCCTTCCTTCCTTCCTTCCTTCCTTCCTTCCTTCCTTCCTTCCTTCCTTCCTTCCTTCCTTCCTTCCTTCCTTCCTTCCTTCCTTCCTTCCTTCCTTCCTTCCTTCCTTCCTTCCTTCCTTCCTTCCTCCCTCTCTCCCTCCCTCCCTCTTTCTTCCCTCCCTCCCTTCCTTCCTCCCTTCCTTCCTCCTTCCCTCCTTCCCTCCCTTCCTTTTTCTTCCCTTCCTCCTTCATAGCAGCCATATAAGCAAAACATGATGAGAGCTTGGATCAGGCCGGTTGGTGTTTGAGTGAAGAGAGAGGCTCGTTTGCCAGAGGCCTTGTGGATGAGGAGGTGAGGCTGGCCTGAGTGACAGATCTGTGGCCTGGAAGGATGCCGAAGCCCCAGAGAGAAAAGGGAAAGTGAAAGTGAAGGGTTCTGGGTACAGAGCCGACCCACCGGGGTTTCAGTTCTCGTTCCAGCTCTCGTGACTGCCGCGCTCCTGCAGAGGGGGCAGCCTTGAAGGCTGTTGCCATTAAGGTGCTAGTAAGGTTTTCGTCTGTGTATCCTCGGTGTCTCTCGCACACTGCCGGCCCTTAATAAATGCAGATTTATTGCACTGATAGGACTTGAAACATTCTATAGAATAATCACTAATGTTTGCAGTTCGGCTCTCCCAGCAATCCTGGGAAATACAGGCTTTTATTATCCTCGTTACCCTTTCACTATAAGGCAGACAGAGGCCAAGTGACATGTTGAGGATCACTCAGCTAGTGTCCGCTCACCTTGAATTCTGGGCTTGCTGACTCCAGGTTCAGCCTTCTGCCCACTTACCGCTTAGCTGATGAGCGAATACGTGAAGAAAGGAGCTGGGGCCGGACCCGGAACAAACAAGGGCTGGGGGAGCCAGTTGTCCGGCAGTCTTGGGAAAGGGGCTGGGTCTGTGTGCCTGGGGAGGCGGCTGTGGCGCACAGACCGGTCCCTTTTGGGGAATTGGCTGTGCGGCAGGTGCTTCTGTTACTTGGAGCCGAGCTAGTCTCAAAGATGGACATCCCTTATTTGTTTATATTTGGGCTAAAGAAAAGGCCAGTTTTCAAGCACGTAAATTAGTATCCTGTTTCTAATTTTATTGTCAACTCTAATAAAATGTATCAGAAGCAGCCTTCCACCTTCATTATACTCAACAGTGACTGTAAATACAACTCAAATGCAAAATCATTCACAGCAAATTGGAGTCTTCCCCCCGGCTGTTGAGATTTGTTGTTCAGTCGTTTCCAGTCGCGTCCCCTCTTTGTGACCCCGTTGGGTCTCCTTGGCAGAGATTCCTTCTCCCGCTCACTTGAGGACAAACAGGGACAGTGACTTGCCCAGGATCACACGGCGGGGAGGTCTCTGAGGCTGGAACTCGGGGCGAGGAGCCTTCCCGACCCACTGTGGCCCCAGGGGCCGCCTGGCTCTTGAGGTTCTCCACCAAAAGTTTCTCCTTGACTCATTCCCTATTTTCAGATCCTGCCGCTTGTAAACAATGATTGTCCTTCACCAAAGAATCATAAGCGAGGGTTCCTGCGGGAACTCCCTGAGACGCTTCTGCCGGCTTTGGGATTTCAGTGAAATTCTGGCCAGTGTACAAGGAAAGGGAGAGCAGCCAGTTTCTGAGTAATTCTTTTGTTGATCCCCTTATTTCTAAAAACCGAGGAGTGCTCATCGTGCCTCTGATGGGAGTGTTTGGTGTGAAAGTGCCGACGGGGCTGGCGTCCCTGGCGGGAAGGGCCTGGCCGCGGACTTCCCGGGTGGAAGCCCCTGAAGCCCCCTCTCCTGAGATTGGGCGCCTTCTTCGCCTTCGCAGAGACGCGTCGAGGATGAGCGTTGCCATTCTCCCAGACTCCCATTCTCTGTGTGTGTCAAAGGCAGGACTTGCACTCGGCTCCTCCTGACTCAGATACATGGGAATGATGAAATTCATTACTTAAGAAATGTAAAGATAATTTCCTTCATTAGTGGTCGACGGTTTGAAACCGAGGCCCAAAAGACGAACCGATAGTAAAACTGTTTTATAGATCAGCAAATTGTTTTCCCAGAGAGAAGACAATTAGCAAATTCATTAATAACCCTCTCAAACTAATATTTAACAGATCTGTTAGCCACTTGGTACCTGATTTATTCTTTTGGTTTTCAGTGCCTAATTAATGAAGTTTCTAATTGTTTTCCCCTATGGCTATCAGGCAGCATTCATATTTGGGAACCCATTTGTTTCAGTGTTATGGGGGAAGCAGCGGGGCTTGTCTCTGCATCCCTAGTGGTCCTCCTATGCGTTTTGCTCAGCTGATGCCCCCCAATGGCCAAGACGCTCCTCGTTGTGGTTCTTGCCAAATAAGGACCAAACAGGGCTCTTTTTCATGCTGAGAAGCACTCCCCCACCAAAAATTAAAAATGGAAAACTATTATTTGGAGGGTAGGAATGAGTTTTTCAGTAAACTCTTAATAAGCACCTACTATGTGCTGAGCATTGGGAATACTCCAAATGATGATAAACGCCCTACTTGCTCTCCAGGAAGCATTGGACAAGAAAATGTTGGGTATGGGGAGTACTGCACAAAAAGGGAATGAGCCATTTATTGCCTAGGGATAAGAAGACCAAAAGTCCCTGCTCTCAGAGCACCTCCGTTCTCCTGGGAGAGCCTGACTAGAGTCATGGCCAGACCAGACATGGAGCAGAAACTCGGTGTCCTTGGAGGGGAGAACAGGAAGAGCTTCCCACCGAGGAAGCCTCATTGGAGTAAAAGCCTCCCCGCCCCCCGTTCTCCGAGCCAGGCATTTGGCCACAGGGTTTCCGACACAGTTGAGGGACTGGATCAGGGCTCAGAGGTTTCCATGTGCTGGGACCAGCCTCCTCTCCGCCCAGAAGCTCTGCACTTTGCCCTTCCCTTGAGAGCCGAGGGGACCAGGAGGAGCAGGGCCCCAGGAGGAGCTGGCAGATCCAGGCCTTCGGACCGTCGCCTTCCACAGTTGGGCAAACTGTGAGTTCCTACCCTGGAAACTTTGTCTAATTTACACTTTGAGAGTCCCGAGGCCAGAGGAGCAGCTCTTTCTACCTGAGGATGTAGAGTATCACAAACAATTCCAGCTAACCAAGTTCCTGGGACGGTAGTTGTCAAATCATTTCAGTCTGCCCAGCTCTCCGTGACCCCCCATTTGGTGGTTTCTTGGCAAAGCTACAGGAACAGTTGGTCGTTTCCTTCTCTGGCTCATTTTACAAAGGGGGAAACTGAGGCAGACAGGGTGAAGTGACCCGTGGCTAGTAAGAGTTGCTCCCCACACACAATGCGAGAATGGGAGAAAAGGCACCTATGGGGAGATCAGCTTCTGGAGTGAGAGCAGCCGGCCGCAGGGCGACTGGGGGGAAAGGGGAAATGTGGAGTCAGAAGCCCGGCTTTAAATGTCGGCCCTGCTACTGACCACGTGCTCGTCACTGCCCTCTGCCATGTGCAGCCACAAGGGAATCGGGCCCGGCTCCCCAAGAGCTTGCCTGGTCACAGCACGTGGGCCACAAGCACGGCATTAACGGTGTCCGAAAAGGCTTCCTGCCGGCGTTCTTGTGAGGGGGACGCTGAGGATGGCAGGGGCTCCAAGATGGCCAACGGAGTCTTTGTGGGCCCACAGAGAACAAGGCAGTGGGGACGGTCAAAGTTCAGAAGAGGGAAGGGGGGATCCAAGGCCCGGAGGAGGTGGGGGAAAGACGGGCAGATTGCGACTGGGTTATGTAAAGTGACTCATTCCCTACGGTGTCTGGGACGGAAAAGCTATTTTTAATGGAGCGTACTCTGGGCTATAGACAGCGGCCTTCCAGAGACCAGTGTATTAAATTATTCTAAACATTTCTATGCTTTGATCAAGAGAAAATCCAGAGAGACAGAAATTCCTCCTGCTGTTGAAATCTCTCTCACACAAACTCCTTCCACTCGACGTCAGTCAACAAACTGTGTAAGTGCTTGCTCTGGGTGGGCGCTGCTCTGAGCCCCGCGGACAGAGAGAAGGGCGCAGCCGGCCGCGGGTCCTTGGGATGGGCGTTCTCCTGGAGTTCGAGTGCTCCAGCGTCCCGATGAGATGCAGCCCGGTTTACAAAGCTCAGGTGATGGTTTTGAGTCAAACAGAATAATCGTCGCCAAACTCTGGAGAATTTTTTCCCTAAAAGCATTCAATTTCTCTTTAAAAATCTCTCCCATGAGTCTCCTTTCTGCCGGGTCAAAGGTGAACTCGAGGCACTTGTATTGCTCGGGTGATTTAACTTCTCCCTTCTCTGGGTCCGATCAGCCGTGGCAGGGCCCCTCCTGGGAGCCAGTGAGGCCCCGGGAATGGCACCAGTGTTTCAAACATGGGTGTTAAGGAAGGAGCAGTGAGGTTCCCCGCTGAGGCTGGAAGAAGGCGGAACCTCCGTCCTGAGGCTGCCTTGTCACGTATCGGTAACTTGGGGGGGCGGTCGCTGTCCTTCCCCGGAGCTGAGTATTTACCACCCGGAAAACAGAAAGATTTTGTCATGAGCGATTCTCCCCAAATCAGCTCCAGGGCCGGGATTTTAAGCCCCTCCCAGAAGTTCTACCCTCTGAGAAGGTGGGCAGGCGGGCCCCGCTCACTACTTCTTTCCCATGGGCAGATATGGCTCTAACACGGATGGAAATTTTTCCATTCAAGGGGCATCTTGCTAACAATGAAAGCTAGGCCCTGTCCAAAGGCCTTCATCCTGGCCGGCTGTCCAGCTACGGGCCTCTGACGGCCGGTCGTCTGTGTTAAGAGACTGGGTCTGAACAGAGGGGCGAGGGGCGAGGGTGAGGGCATCTTCTCTCTGTTTCTCTCTTTTCCTCTCTGTCTTTCTCTTTTTTCATTTGGTTCTCTTGTAATTTCTGGGCTCTGTCTCTGCATATTCGTCCCTTTCTTCCCATCTCTCACTGTTTGGGTTTAGGCAGCATGAATAACGGTCCTTTCAGACAAAAGCGGAGAATCCAGAAAGGTTTATTTTAAGATCCAAACCTTGGGAAGCCCATTATCGGGGATATGAAATATTCATTACCGCTGGATGTCTCATCAAGGTTCTACCTTGCTTCTCTCACTTTCTTTGGGCGGACTCGCAGGCCTCTCATGGTAGAAAGTGCAGGTGTCGAGGTTCCAAAACTGCTTAAAGCGGGGGCTCTTAGCGTGGGCCCAGTGAGACCCCCATGGATCAGTCTCGGGGAGGGGAACAAAGTTGGATGAGAAAACAATTATGTTTTAACTTTCACCCGTCTTTGAAATGAAATTTAACATTTCCTTCAGTTCCGAGCATAGGCTATAAACATTATTCTGGGAAGGGCTCCATCAGCTTCACGAGGCTGCCAGAGAGATTGGGGCACAAAAAAGGCAAGAACCCCTGGCTTAAAGGGACTTGGAGGGCGGGGAGGGGGCTTTCTTTAGATGGACCCTCACTTGATATGTTTTTGCAACTTCACAAAGAGCCCCACAGTGAGCTGTCTTCATCTTGGAATCCCCAGACTGGTGCCCGTGGCAGCGTGGCCCGGAGGTGCCGTCAGGTGCCCACGTCTGTGGGATCCTGGCTCTGCCCCCTCCCCCTCCCCGATGTCACTGCACTTGTCATCTCGGAGCCCCAGAACCACATCCGGTGACAGTGGCCGCTCCCTCCCCTTCCTTGGGCCCGTTTCCTTGTGTGAGAAATGTGGAGGGGAGTGCTGGGCTGTGACGTCCAGGATCGTACTCGCAGGGTCAAAGTTCCATCTGCTCCCAGAAATAACGGGGCACGTCATCGTTTCTCGAGGGGCCTGCACATTGTGTTTGCCCACAGAAGCCGCATCTCACTAACTCAGTCATTTGTGCACATTGCCCTAGTTTCTGCTCAGCTCGGATAATACATTATTGGTTAAAATTAGAAAATGTGACTCCCTTCCCCCTGCCCTGCACCCCATTCCGGGGCCCAGGAATGAAAGCACCGGAGGAGGTAATGAAATCTCTGTTTTCGACCAGAAGCATTCCTTAATTTTAACGACCTAGGTTTTAAGCAATGATTAATCTTGGAATATCGCTCTTGATCACAGCCCTTCTGCACAGGCTGAGATGGATTTTACGGCCCCTCCGGAGCATCAGCCCGATCTTGCTGAACCAGCCCCCATCCACAGAATTTTCTTCTCCCTGCCATATTGGCGCTTAGCAAGAGAACCCTGTTACCGAGTCTGGGGAGCATTTTTTGACTCGTACGGGGTGTAATTAGCAAGGCCCCGTTTTCCACATTTTCACTTTGCCTTTGAGCAAAAATGCATAAAAAGTGATTTGTGATCGTTTTCAAATAAAATATTTTAAACTAGTCGGGAATATTTTAAACACTGTCGTGCTACTGACATCCTAGTCGGGAGCCGTAGAAACGCGTATGACCATGTTCCATTTCCCGGGCTGCCGAGGCGCCGTCGTTTCCCACGTCTCTGGTCTGGGCTTTGGACGCCATTAACCAGTCTCTCTAAAAGTAAGGTCTCTAGAGTGCTTAAAGAAATTAATAATAGAAGGGAAAGTTCTGCATTAGCCAATCTGCGTGAACTGTAATTTAAACAAGGAGGCGGCCTTTTTCCACCTTCCTTGACAAGGTTTACCTAACAGGACTAGCTTTTTATTAGCTTTTCTGTTTTGTATACAGTATGTTTGCTTGAGTTTGGGCACCGAGGGGTTTCTTTTAAACAGAAGAAAGGCATATGACAGGGGAGCGATTGCCTCTTACTTTTCAGATTTTGTCTGCATCGTTTGCAAATGTTTTGATTCTTGATCTTAGCCATTCCCCAAGCAGAAGTAAGAGTGTGAGAAAACTGTAGAAGTCTCAACTTTGGGGCATTGTTTGCTGGTCTTGAACTGAGATAGTGTGTGTGTGTGTGTGTGTGTGTGTGTGTGTGTGTGTGTGTGTGTGTGTGTGTGTGTGTGTTGTATTTTCCTCCCCTTTAAAATAACTAGGGTGGTCCTGGCATTCTCAATATCTAGACAGCTTTTCATCAGTCGCTCATCAGCATGCTAATTGCTGTATAACTAATTATGCCCTGAATTCCAGTTGATTTTCTTAATGAGACAGCTGGGTTAATTATGTAATCGTATGATTACATTAGCCTAGAGTGCCCTGGCAAAAAGTAATGCATCCAGTAATGTGATGTCATCGCATGAGCGTATTCACAAGGGCCGTATTCATCGTCTGTCTAACGACAGGGGCAGGCAACATTACCCACAGTGCTCTTTGTGTCAACAGTTACATCAAATTTATTAAAATCTGCCTTTTCTGCTTCTGGGCCGTGTGCGGGGCCGTCAAAATGGCAAATTCCAAAGTTGGGATCCTCCTTTAATTGGGGGGAGGGCGGGGCCGGCAGCGCCATCTCGGGCTCTTATCATTGGGCAAGAGCCCACTGTTTTCTTTGGGTTGGCCTTTGGTTCTCCTTCAGGACGCCATATAAACTCTGGTGAAGTGGAGCAAAGACACGCTCCCTTCTTTGGAGAGCGCTTTTATAGGTTGTTGGACACCGCCGCTGTTTGGTTTTCATTGAGGCACGCCAAAGCTCATTTATAATGAGCTCTGCGTCCCGAAAGGAGCTCTAAATGGTTATTGCCAGTTGCTCCAAATTAAAATGATCTACATTTGGATGATTTTATATGAGGACAATTGGCAGGAAGTCAGACGCCTCATTTGGTCTCGGCGTCACTTGGCGGCTGCCCCAGTTCTGTGCCTCGGTTTACTTCTCTGTCAAATGCCGCCGTCGTCACGTAGATGGCAGACGTTAGTGCTTTCTAGCCGACAGCAATACTGCTGATGGGCATTACCGGGAGAGAACAGTCCTTTTGCTTAGGCTGTGTCCCCATGGGCCACGGTGATGCTCATTGGCTGGATTCTCATGAGGTTCTTGGAGTCCTGTGATGCATTATTGGGAAAGGTTTTCCCTCAAGGTTCAGCTCCGCCCTTTTTCCCAGTTAAGTTTGTGTCAGTTTGGTGAATACCTGTACATGTCCATCTGAACTGTTAGGTAGTTTTTTAGTCACATCTGACCCTCCGTGACCACGTTGGAGGTTTATCATTGCCTTCTGCAGCTCATTTTACAAAAGAGAAAACTGATCAAACCGGGTGAGGGGACTTGCCCAAGGTCACATAGTCGGGAAGTGTCCGAGGCCAGATTTGACTCCGGGCCTAGCCCTGGGCAGCCTTCCTGCTCCGTGTGAACATCTACCCATGCTAAAATGTAATGACGTGGAAGGCAGGGATTGTTGGGCGTTTTATCTGTATGCCCTTGCACTTAGTACGGTGCACATAGTAGGCGCTCAATAAATGTTTATTGATTGATTGTTGAAATTATCAGATGTCTATAAACCCCTCTGCAGATTGGGAATGTCCTGTAAACAATAACTAGGAATCACATCTTCCTGATCCAAATGGCCTAGAAAAGTAGGAGTTGCAGGAGTCTGCCCACCCGAGGGCTTTTTTATTTGTTGTTGGGTTGGTTGGTTTGGTTTTTTTAGAGGGGGGTGTTTTGTTACCTCCCCAGAATCATTGAGTAAATAAAACTGCTGGGATCTAAGGACTGTAAAATTTGGAATGAGACATAACAATCCTAGTGTGAGGCTTAAATGGCATTGGGAATAATTAACGAGACAAAAAGCTGCGATTTCCCAAGATTAGCATGCAGGTTGGGGTTTGGCGTGCAGAAATTCATTGTTTTGGTCTCCAGCCCAAACATGCTAGAGCCATTATATTGTCATGGGGTAATTAGCTGTTCCTTTAATACAAGTAATAAAAATGAAGCCTCAGATGTGCTGGAGCACCGCCTTTTACATATCCCCAAACAATATCCCAGTGCCCTCAGCGCTTAGTCACTCGGCTGCCTCGGCGCTGGTGGAAGGCTTGGAGATGTTGGAACGTTCACTTCATTCTTCATCCCAGGACGAGTTTTGCTACTTAAGCATTAACCTTTAATAGAGCTGATTTAAATATACATGTCATGATGGATAATTAGGAGATTGCAGGAACTTTCATTTACAATAATAGAATGCTTCTTCGAGATTGAAAATTGCATGAAAGGTCCGGTTCCCCCTCCCAGAGGCCTCCCTCTTATTTCTATATGCCACAAAATTCCTTGTGGACTCGAGCTTGGGGGACTGTTGTTCATTTGAAGCAGGCACGGTGTCTTCTGGGGATCTTGGCCTTTAAAAATGAATGGATGGGGAAACTTGTTGCTAGAAATTTTAGGGGTAGAGGGCACCCTATAAGCACAGTCTTTTACAAATGTAATTTATATTGGCAATTCCACCACCGGAGCAGAACTTAATAGAATTTTGTACAAGAGCAGCGGGTCGGATTTTAGACTCTTTCTTCACCCGCTATTTTAAGTTTCAATTGCAGCCCTTCATGAAAGGGGCCGAGGATGCTCAAGGCTCTTCTTCCGGCTCCTTCCCCAGCTTCAGACTGAAGACTGAAAGCAGAAAGCTTGAGTATGTGATCATTCCATGCTAGAGCCCCAGAGAGTCCTGTTCTTTCCCAGCTGTCAGTGGGGGTCCCCTTCACCTGACTGCATATGGACATGCTTCTTAACTGGCTAGACTGGAAGGCCCGTGAGGGCAAGGGGAACAGCACTCATGTTCATGCTTGTATTTACGGCACACTGTCAGCATTTAATGAATGCTTCTTGATTGAGCGCCAGGGGGCCTTGAGACTGATCAGTGGCTGCAAGAGACTTTTATGTAAGAGCCCAGATTCTGTAGGTCTTTAACCATCATTAGGAACCCTTTGAGAACTCACCTTGTAGACCGTTCTCTGAAAAGACTTGAAAAATAGGATTTGATATAAATATTTGATGCAGATTAAAATAATAAGGAAAAACTGCAAATAAAAAGTTGACTTTGTTATAAACCATGTGTCCAAAGAAAAAATGAGTAGCAAGCCAAAGATTTCACGTTACAAAGAATATTGTGGCCCTAAATTGCTTATTGATTGATCACCTGAGGGCCTTGAGACCTATTGGTGAAAGGAACTCAACATGTTTCCTAGAGGTAGAGAAGACATGAGCGCTATCGGAAGGGCCGCCATATTGATGGAGAGCTAGGAACACTGGAGTACTTGCTGACACTTAGGGCTGCCCAAAAGTAGGTTATGGATTTACCCTTCTCTGAGCTCTCCTATTGTAGTGGTCCTCAAACTTTTAAAATAAGAGGCCGGTTCCCTGTCCCTCAGATTGTGGGAGGGCCGGACTATAGTAAAAACGAAAGCTCACGCTCTGTCTCCGCCCCTCAGCCCATTTGCCATAACCCGGCGGGCCGCATAAACGTCCTCAGTGGGCCGTATCTGGCCTGTGGGCCGTAGTTTGAGAACCCCTGTCCTATTGGATACATACACTATAGCATGTATCACAGGGATCGCCTTTGTGTAAGATCCATTCCAAATCCCAGATTCTGTGGTTCCTTAACTTCCCTTAGGAACCCTTTGAGAACTCACCTTGTAGACAGTTGCCTGAAAAGACTTGAAAAATAGGATTTGATAGAAATATTTTGATGCGGATTAAAGTAATAAGGAAAAGCCACAAATAAGAAGTTGACCTTGTATAAACCGTGTGTCCGGAGGAAACGATGAGCAGCAAGCCGAAGATTTTGCGCTGTGCCCCGAGTTGCTGGTGGATACGTAGTTACAAACTGCAGCCCCCTTCTCCTGATCCTGGCTCGGCATAGACCAGCCACATTCTTCTATAAACTCTCAGAGGCACTGGCATATTGAAGAACACATGGGCTTGTGGTTAATGTGTTAACTGAGGTACAATAGACTTATTATTTGTTTCCAGGAACCGAGGGTGGTCTGAAAAATTAATGACTACAGGGTTTGAAAATTAAGTGAACTCCCTAATATATACTCTTGTTGATCCACTGAGTTGGGTGTTTAGCATTCCTCAACGGGAGACTAAATCTTTGCCGTCATTTCCCCAGCGATGCTGGCGCCCATACGAAAAATGTATTCAATAATCTTTTATAAGCTCGGTGGACTCCGGCGTTCTCCGGCTCAGACCGAGGCTGCGAATTCCAAAGGAAACACCCCATCGGTGCCCAGCAGGTGTATTGTAATTGCCTTTTAGGCAGCGGCAGAAAAACGATCGCATCGACGCTAGGAGAACATTTAAAGTGTTTCTAATTTGTGCTGAATTAATGGTAAAGGAAAAACCGAAGATGAAGTGCTGTAAAAATCCATGGATATCGGTTCTCATTTCAGGTTAAAATTGTGTTTTCTGTAAGTAAATCTGATTGTGGGATGCTACATAGAATTTGCATCAATAGCTAGCATCCCCAGCTCTTTGTGTTTTGAGAGAGACTGGGCCCAAACACTGTAATTGTTCCTTTATGACATTTTCAGCTGTTAGCATGATAATTGGGAGCAGCTGCCCTACGCCCCTTGACCCAGGGTGACCCATTAGGGAGCTGGGGCCTAAACTCAAGCGAGACCAACAAGTGGACTCTGGGACGGAGATGAGTAATGGCTCCATTGACCAAAAGGGGTGTTTTCTCTGATTCTTGACTCCTCGCCTCTCCGAGGGCCCCTAACCTTGTCAGGGGCCCCCAAACCTCCCAGTTTGACTTAATACTCCTGTTCATTAACAGAACAGACCCCTGATGGAAAGTTAGCCAATTCCTTCCTAATCCCAGTCTTTGGGAAGCCACGATATTTTCCGTCGTTCAGACCAGACTTTCCCTTCGGCGTCTTCAGAGACTGAGGCCCGGGGCAGAGAGAGCCTCGGGGAGCCCCCCTCACTCTGGGTCTCGGGGTGCATCAGCGTTTCTCTGTGGCTCTTTGTGCCTCTGTGGTCAGGTGTATTTGTCTTGTAATCAGCATCCAGGAATAGAAATCCTGCTATTAAACTGTCACACATAGTAGTTGTGCGGCAGGCCCTTTGCTTAGCTCTGAGGCGGGACATTTGTGTGTCCAATGCCTCATGGGATGTCCGGCAGCAACTTGTAAGCAAAATAAATACCTCTGCCCTGGGGAGCAGAGCTGTCCGGTACCAGGAGCAGGACAGGAGTCCTCCCTTTGCCCTCCAAGGAAGGCCGGGCCCAGGAGGCCCTTGTCCAGAATGGCGGTGTGTGTGGGGGTACCCTCCTCCATGTTGTGCGGCCTGATGTCCGGCTCCCAGCCTGATGACCCGAGCCAACCCTTGTCTTTACTTCCCTCCCTGTCCTGCAGATCCGGTCCCAGCCCTGGACCTCGGGCAGCAGCTCCAGCTCAAGGTCCAGCGCATGCACGATATTGAAACTGAAAACCAGAAGCTAAGGGAGACTCTGGAGGAATATAACAAAGAGTTTGCTGAAGTAAAAAATCAAGGTAGGCTGGGCCCGTCGGGGTCCCGGGTGGGCGGGAGTCACGGGGTGGGCCCTCAGAGAGGTCCCACTGAAGCTGTCCCGGAGCCATGCGCGCTCTGTGGCCTCCTGACAGACGCTTCCTCAATCACAGGCTGATAGGATCTGCCTGGAAAAAACCCACGGTTGCCTGGGCCTCCAGGCAGGCCCTGCCTGTCAGAGCGCCAGCCCCTGATCAAAGGAGCCCAGCCAGGGAGTCGTTGCATAATTACCGCAGATGCATTAAGGCTCTGGACTCTCCTGGGCCGTCTGGGGCTTCTCCGTCACGAGGGCCTCGGCAGCGGGGCGGCCGCTCGGCCCACAGGTCCGCTAGGAGCGCAGCCTCTTGCCTCGCCATATGGACTCAGGCTTGTCTTCTTTCTACAGAAACAAAAAAAAGCGCCTTCCCTGCCCCAGAAAACAGAATGTCCTCATTGAGGGACCAGTTGCCCCTTTCTCGGAAGCCCGCTTGTTTCCCTGTGAGAAGGACAGTTCTCTAACTAACAGCTTTGCTTGGGGGGTGCGGCGGGGAGGGGGGGTTGGGGTTCTTTCCAGTTAGCTTGGAGCGGGAGCTCGGTGGGATGGTAGAGGCCAGGAAGAGGCCGAGGAAGCGGGGCGAGCTTTTCGCTGCAGCCCCATGTTCAGCACAGCTATGCAGAATTTGCCTCAAGAGCATCCCCGGCTCTTTACGTTTTATTAGAAACTGGGCCCAAACACTGTAATTGTCCGTTTGTGGCATTTCCAGCTGTTAGTGTGATAATGGGGAGCAGCTGCGCTAGGCCCCTTGACCCAGGGTGACCCATTAGAGAGCTGGGGCCTAAACTCAAGCGAGACCAACAAGCGGGCTCCGGGACGGGGACGAGTAATGGCTCCATTGGCCAAAAGGGGTGTTTTCTCTCTGATTCTTGATTCCCCGCCTCTTCTAGGGTCCCTAAGCTTGTCAGAGGCCCCCAAACCTCCCAGTTTGACTTAATACTCCTGTTCGTTACCTCGATCACCTTGGGAATGCTCAAAAAGGGTCTTTTAAAAAAACTGTTTTAGGAAAAACTGAGAAGATGAGCTCTCAGACGTTGGGCGCGTGTTAGCCAGATACGAGAGACGGCCCTTTGGCCCTTGATCATTCCTCTGGCTGAGCCGGGCCTCGGGAGCACTTCTGGCTGCGGTTCTCTGCTTTGCTTCCCTCTGCCTTGCCCCTGTTTTCTCAAGGATAAAACCTAAGTTTCTCAGCTTGACACTTAAAGCCTTCCACAGTCTAGCTCCAGCCCGCCCTTCCAGGTTTATTTCACATTAACTCTCGGCCCTGAGTTCAGATAGAGCCTCAGACATAGATGTGTGACTCGGGCAAACCATGTCCCCTCTGCCTGCCTCGGTTTCCCATCTGTTCCACTGGGGATAACAAGAGCACCCTCCTCCCAGAGTCATGTCAGTGAAATGAGAGAGTTATATCACTTCCCCTCTGTCTGCCTCGGTTTCCCCATCTGTTAAATGGGGATAACAAGAGTGTCCTCCTCCCAGAGTTGTGACAGCCCGGCTCACAGTAAGCTCAGTGTAAATGGGAGCTGTCATTACCTTTCTGTTCTTTCCCCTTGGCAGTGCTACACTGCAGCCCCCCTCTCTATTGGTTGTTCTGGGACACGCTGGTTCTGGTACATCTCTCCCCCGGCCTCCACCCTTAGGATCCCTCGTGTCCAAGGTCCCCTTCCTGTGCCATGGGGCCCAGCAGAGTCCACTGAGCAGCCTAGGGCCCCTTACACCTCTGAGGTCCCCGTTTGGAGCACGGACCCAGCTCTCCCCTGGGAGTTCGTCGCAATCCTTAGGTCTCCCTCTCGGGCAGCCCTTTGGGGGAGTGATTCGGGAGAGGGGGATTGATGTCATGAGGATCCCCCATACACACACTAAAGGGTCTCTGTGGGCCTCAGTTTCCTCACTTTTAAAGTGGGAGACTTCACTTCTCTGACTGCCAGGTCCACTGCCCCCTTGATCTAAGGATCCTCCCGGGAGATCCTGGGCAGCCAGCAACACGTCGGGATGAGCTCTCCAGCCGGGATCCAGGGTAAACCTTCTGGGTTCAAGGGCTCAGCTTGGAAAGGTGTCATTGTGGAGCTGCAATTGCTGTGCTTCTCCTCCGGGGCTCTGGGGCCACACCTGGACTTCCAGCCCACTCCTTGCCTTTCCAGCCCGCTCCCTGGCCCTCCAGGCCCGCTCCCTGGCCCTCCAGGCCCGCTCCCTGGCCCTTCAGGTCCACTCCCTGGCCCTCCAGGCCCACTCCCTGACCCTCCAGGCCCACTCCCTGACCCTCCAGGCCCACTCCCTGACCCTCCAGGCCCGCTCCCTGACATAGGACAAGTGGGCCCTGCTTGTTTTTCCCCTTCCTGCCATTCTTGCCTCTTTCTCTGGTTTTCCTAAGCGGTACTTCCTATTGCTCCCATCCCAGCCATTCCCGGCCCCCCGACCCTTACATCTGACCTGGGCATCTTGCTGCCGTAAGGCAGCCTCAGGGGTCACTCGGGAGCTCGGGGGGAGCCTGGCCAGCCCGAGCCCCCCACAAAGTTCCGCCGTGCCGCCACCCACGTGCCGAAAGCCAAGTTCAGTCCGTGGCAGGCTGCCGAGGCAGCCCGGCTCAGCTGCATCCGTCTGCGCTCCAGAGGGGGCTAATTTAAGACTCATCGATAAGATGATATTATATTTTACCATTGATTTTGTTTCCCCTCTGCTTGTGTTAGAGAAACCTTAGTTCTCCTTCCCAGCAAAATCCATTGATCCTTCCCAACCTGAGCGCTTAAAGTTCAATTTAACGTTTAGGGAGTAAAAGGTCTCCAAAGGGACTCGTGGCCATTGATTTTATGTCAGAGTTGAAGAGGGAAAGCTTCAGATGCACCAGCACGCGGGCCCGCGCAGCCTCAGGCCGGTTCCAGGGCCCCGATCGGCAGGACCGGCAGCCGGCGGCTTCCTAACCAGAGCTTTCCCTCCCCTTTGTAGAGGTCACAATCAAAGCACTTAAAGAGAAAATCCGGGAATATGAGCAGACCCTGAAGAACCAAGCGGAGAACATCGCTCTCGAAAAGGAACAGAAGCTACAAAATGACTTTGCAGAGAAGGAGCGGTGAGTGCTCCCGGGGTTCAAGGCCATGGCACGAGAGGAGCCCAGGGGGATGGGCCTCCTCCTCTGTTCCCTGCTGCCCACCCACCACTGGCACTGTAGGGCAGCCCCCTGGCAGGCGCCGTGCCCCTCAGCAAGGTGGCGTGACAGTGAGCCTGGAGAGACCATTCCGGGGGCAGCTGGAAGTCCTCCGGTCTTCCTTCTTTGGGAGGCTCATGAGGGCCCGTGATGCACGGTACCAGTCGTCAAGGGCCCTTCCCCTGTGCTGAAGGCGTAATTTAGTCACGTGGGCCCGCAGCACATAGGTCTTGGCCCCATTTTCCCACAATTCCACCATAAATTGAAATAATAGTCCAAGGAAATTGGGAGAATGGCAGTTTGTTGGTAGTTATTTCATTGGAGCAAGCTCCGGGACCGAGGTCAGCCTCTGAATTTTGATGACATTTCTCCACAGTAAATCAGAGGGCAATTCCCTCTCTTTGCTGAGCTTGGAGGAGGCGGGCCCCTTGTCGGGTTCACCTGTTTGCATTAAGGCTCGGCCTTTGCAATGTATTGAATTAGTTCTGGGCCCTGGCCGGGAGTCACCTTGCCGATGGGGGGAGGGGAAGGGCTGCCCACGTCTGCTTGCGGGAGCGTGTTTGTGTGTGACTTGTTGAATTTTACTGAAATTTCCTGGCCCCCCCCTTTCCCGCCACCACTCACAAATAAAAAGGATGGGGAATTGTTTTTAAAAGAAACCATTTTTCAGGACTTCCCCACCTGGGGGGAAATCAAACGAACTTGTTTGGGATATTTTTGGGGAGGGGAGAATTTTAGATCCCTACACCTTAACATAATTGGATTCTTTTATAATCTGTTCAATTTAAAAATATATTTCTATCCATAGATTTCCCCAGAATGCAAAGGGGGGGAAGCTATGATGCAAAAATGCTTAACAACCGCTGATTTAATAGAATGGGTATTTATATTTCCACAAATCAAAAGAGCAGACTTGTAGGAGCTGCTAAAAATTACATAAATTTGCATTTTTAAAAGCCCCTCACACAAACCCAAAGCTTTCCCCTTAACTCACTAGAGTGACAAGAAATATTTTTAAATATTTGATTAAAAATAAAATATATAATTAGATTAAGACTGACATCCTGCCCATGTACTCGTGTGGTGGAGAAACTGGAGTTCGGCTCCCCGATCAAACGTAGCGTTTCTCCAAGTCCATTTCCCATTGATTCCATTCCCTAGAAACCAAAATTACAACCTTGGGCCAGATCGTCCTGGATATTTGGTCCACATGAAGGTATTCGGCATCCTGTACGCTTGGAATAGCAGCCACTGTGAAGCCCAAATTCATTCCCCCTGCCGGTGGAAACACAGGTCTAGACTCAAAGGAAAAAAAAAAAAAAACAACTCTAAGGGAGTTCTTGCTCTGACATTGGGTCCACACGCATGGGTCAGTGCTGCTGAGGGCCAGTCTTTGGGGCCGGAAAGTAAAAAACTTTCCTTTTTTTTTTTTTTTTTTTTTTGCAAAGCAGGTGGAGTTAAATGACTTGCCCAGGGTCACACAGATAGTACATTTCAAGTATCTGAGGTCACATTTGAACACTTCAGGGTGGGCACTCTATCCAATGCACCACCTTTTTTTTTTTTTTTTTTTTTTTTTTTTAAAAGAAAGTGCCATTGATTTGTTTTTATACCACCTGTACTTCCCATTGGATCCTCCCCTCCATATTGCAAAAGAATCATACATTGTTTAAAAAAATAAGGAAAAATAATAGTAATAATAATAATGAGGGGGAAAGCCAATTCAGCAACCAGCCTATCTAGAAAGTGTGGCCTTGTATGTATTATTACATACCTGTAGCCCCCCACTTTTCCAAAAAAGAAATGGGAGCCATTTCTCATTTGCATCAACTCAGTAAATCTGAACGGGAAATCGAGAAGGTGCCAATAAAAATAGGTGGTGGTGTAGGCCTGTGGCGGGAGCGTGTGGCAGGGCTGCGGTTCCGGTTGTGGCCACGCTCGCCTCCTGGTGGTTTCCTCCATGGCTCAGCTGCCCCGGACTCGTGCCGGTGTTAAAGCGATGAGCCAGCGCCCCGACGTGAAGGGGGGTGAGGTGCCAGCTCCTGTGGCAGGCACCTTGCCAGCTGCGTGACCACGTTGAGATGGCCAATCCCTGGTCCCGCTGCCCCTCGCCTGGGAACACGGTCCCAACTCGCCTCCCTTCTCTTCCTTTTTTCAGAAAGTTGCAAGAAACGCAGATGTCCACAGCCTCCAAGCTGGAGGAAGCAGAGCATAAAGTTCAGACTTTGCAAACAGGTGGGTGCTTTGACTTTCCTTAAACTTGGATTTGTGCTCCCATGGGGGCCTGGGACGGGAGCCGAGACAAGGCGCTGGGCTCCTCCCCGCCCACTCCTCCCCAGCACCCCTGCCTCAAGGAGTGCCCACACCCCTGGGCAGGATAGCTGCTCCGGGTGCGTGCCTGCTCCCCAAGGGTGCCCGTGCCCCCTACAGGTGCCCGCTCCCCGGGGATCTGTGTGGTAGGATCTGAGCAGTCCTCTTAGCTCCCAGATGGCTTTCCTGCCCTGCCCTGGGCTCCCCTGGTGCCCTTTCCTCCTTCTGAAGGACTTGGGGTGTGCCTGGGGGCTGCAGCTTATTGGGGGAGGGGCTGCTCTGGGGGTCACGTGTACCTGGCGCCTGAGGCACTTCCCATGAGTCCGGTGAATGTACAGCAGCTGTCCCCAGTAAAGGTTACACTGCGCTGCTGGTAGAGAGCGGGGCAGCCCCCTGCGTGTTCCCCCCCCCCCCCCCCCCCCCCCGAGCAATCTGGCTCTTCCTACCCTTGTGGCTAAATCTCTAAAGCAGCTGCTGCCCAGGGAGGGGTCAGAGAGACCCGAATTCAGGTCCTGCCTCTGACGTGGTTGGCTTGGGACCACTTTGAGCCTTAGTCTTCCGGTGTGCGAAATGGGTGCCATGTGACTTGTAGCCAGACACCCAGAGCGGTTCTCAGGCCCAGCCTCTGCCGCCTTCACTGGAGCGTCCCGTCGGAGACGGTCCTGGCTGTGCTTTACAAGTGGCGGGGAGGCCGCCCCCACCCAGAGAGCTTCACCCCAGTGAGCCCCGCACAGAGCAACGGGGGAGCAAAGCCGATGGGGAGCTGCGAGCGCGGCCCAGGGGCCAGGTGGACACAGCTAGACTGGTCTCTCTCTGTCTCTCTGTGAATCTCTGTGTGTCTCTGTCTCTTTCCTCCATGTGTCATCTGTCTCTGTGTCTGGGTCCGTGTGTGTCTCTCTTCCCTGTGTCTCAGTCCCTCCCTTTTATGTGTGTAGCTGTCTCTCTGTATGTCCCTGTGTTTGTCTCTCTGTCTCTGTCTCTCTTCTGTGTGTGTTTCTGTCTCTGTCTCTTCTCTCATGTCTCTCTTTCTGCCGTACTCTCTCTCTGTCTTTTCTCACTATACGTCTCTCTGTGTCTATATCTCTCTCAGCCTCTCTCTGTGTCTCTGTCTCTATCTCTCTGTCTTCTCTCTCTGTGTTTCTCTTTTTCTTTCCTTCTTTCCTTCCCTCCCTCCCACCTCCTTAGCATATAAACCCAGCCATGAGTGGGCTCACCAAGCGAAGGGTGTGAATCATGTCGTACGTTTTCATGAATTGTTCCAAACTCTTCCAGAATGAGTGGCTAATATATCAGCTGTGGGGGGAGAAAACTCCCATTGCCATGAGTTATACCTCAGGAAACGGCAATAGCAAGCCTTTAAAAAGGTGACGAAGTTCTCTCCCAAGAAGCGATGCACAACATTTTTTCATAATTTATTTTAAAAATACGATAGATAATGAGTTGTCTGTACCAAGCGCCAGGCCAGCTAACCTTGCTCTCTAACTACGTTTAAGTTCAGTGACTTTCGGTTCACAAAGTGCTCTGACTTTTCCATCTTCCCTTCTAGTTGCCCCGGGGATACCTGGTCCCTTCTCCATCAGTTTTCCTCTCATATATGGAAAGCCTAATTAATTAGACATCCAAGGATAGGTAGGATTATATAGTCAAAGGGACAGCGCTCCCTGAATGTACCTATTTGAAATCATAGGAATCAAAATGCTAAGAGCTTCTCTGTGGCACGGGCCAAAATCATCATTTCCTTTTAGAAAAAGGTAGACAAGACTGCTGAGGGAGAGACTGGGAGAGGGGAAGCCAATGAGAGCGACTTTGCCGGACGAGACTCTAAAATACATTACAAGCATTTCTCATCAAAATTATCTGATTCTGGGGGAAAACAGAGAAATAAGTCAGTACAAGAGAATAAAGACTCTCACCATTCAATCCAGTATTTATTAAAAATTAGTGATTGATTAACCTGGATGAAAAGTGGGTTCATCAAAATGGAATTCATTATTCAGCAAGTGTGCTTGGGAAATTTGATTTGCCGTGTGGTGGGAAGATGGCCACCTCACACTCTGTAATTCAGGGGAGTCCAGCTGGGTTCGAGACTCAAGCACAAGATAAGAATCGTCTAAAATATGGAAGGAAATGGTGTAGAGGGCCGGAACTCTGGAGAAGTCCCCTTGAAGCAAGGATACTTACAACAAGGTGTTAACTCAGAGGAATTGATGAGATGAAGGTTCTCTAGTTCCCACAATACTTAGTGCTTAGCAAGGTGATGTCATGGTTCTCTAGTTCCCACAATACTTAGTGCTTAGCATGGTGATGTCATGGTTCTCTAGTTCCCACAATACTTAGTGCTTAGCATGGTGATGTCATGGTTCTCTAGTTCCCATATATAGTTAGTACTCAGCATGGTGATGTCATGGGTCTCTAGTTCCCATAATACTTAGTGCTTAGCATGGTGATGTCATGGTTCTCTAGTTCCCATATATAGTTAGTACTCAGGATGGTGATGTCATGGTTCTCTAGTTCCCATATATACTTAGTGCTTAGCATTGTGATGTCATGGTTCTCTAGTTCCCATAATACTTAGTGCTTAGCATGGTGATGTCATGTCTCTAATTCCCATAATACTTAGTGCTTAGCATGGTGATGTCATGGTTCTCTAGTTCCCATAATACTTAGTGCTTAGCATGGTGATGTCATGTCTCTAGTTCCCATAATACTTAGTGCTTAGCATGGTGATGTCATGGGTCTCTAGTTCCCATAATACTTAGTGCTTAGCATGGTGATGTCATGGTTCTCTAGTTCCCATAATACTTAGTGCTTAGCATGGTGATGTCATGGTTCTCTAGTTCCCATATATAGTTAGTACTTAGCATGGTGATGTCATGGTTCTCTAGTTCCCATATATACTTAGTGCTTACATGGTGATGTCATGGCTCTCTAGTTCACACATACTCAGTGTGCTATAATGATGTAATTGTTATAGGGTATTTAAGGGCTGAGAAGGATTGGAAAGGGAGCATTCTATCTTTGACCACCCTCATGGTGGCTGTCCTGCCTCCTGCATTAAGATCAAGACTGGGCCAGAATAAAGACTCTAGATTATTCTTGACCATTCTCATGTGTCTATCCTGCTGAGACCAAGGCCCATCCGAAGGACCTCCAGAAAGCTAGCCCGAACTTACAAAATGGAATAATTACTTATGCCAGTAATGGAGACAATTCTATTCCTCATGTAAAAGCAATTATTCGAGACAATATATGCATTTTTACATTAGTAATAAGTCTATAAATCAACAAAATATATTTTTTAAAGAAAAAAAAGAATTACAAAATACTTATCGCCAAAAAATTGCAACTTAGAAGGGGCGATGTAAAAGTTAGAGCACTTTATGAACTGAAAGTCATTGAACTTAATTGAACAAACAGATAAAGCCTTGACATCAAAAATATACCAAAAAATTGTTAAGCAATTTACAAAGGTGATTCTGTAGTAGAAAAATTACCAGAGGAGATGTGTAGTTTTCAAGAAATTAATATTAATAATTATTTGAAAAACTGATCATTATTAAAGAAATGCAAATGAAAATATCTTGAAAACACTACCTAACACCCATCAGCTTAGCAAGAATAACCAGCCATGAAAGCTCAATGGTTGGGGTCAAACAGGACATTCACAACTTCTTGAGATTTTTGGAGTGTGTCTGACTGGTGTACAGCAAAAGTTATAGAAATGATCCTGTTTTTAGGATTATCCCCTGAAAGAAGAGGTAATCAAAAATAAAGAACTACCTAGCCTTTCTTTTTTTTTCCCCTGAGGTAGTTGGGGTTAAGTGACTTGTTCAGGGTCACACAGCCAGGAAGTGTAAAGTGTCTGAGGTAGGATTTGAACTCAGCTCCTCCTGACTTCAGGGCTGGTGCTCTATCCACTGCGCCCCCTAGCTGCCCCAGAGCTATTTATCTTTTCAAAGATTTTCATAACATTTTTTGTAGTCTATAAAAAACTGGAATCAAATTCTCAATGTCTGACTACTGGGCAATGATTAACAAATTGTGATACATGGATGTAATGGAATCCTGTGATGCTTTTATGATAAAACAATATGGAGATTACCAAGAAATATGCAAAAGGCTTTTGTGAAATCATGCAAACCACCATCATAACCTTTAAAAAAAAAACCAGAAATGTAATTTATTTAAAAACAAACCCTCAGCCAAATCCTGTCTTTTACTTGAGAGGTACAGTCACCAGTGGAAGGAAAAAGGAGTTTGTATTTGAATCTCCAAGCTGAAGAGCCACGACTCTAGCCTTTATCTGTTTGTGTTTTGCCTTTTAGCCCTGGAGAAAACTCGAACAGAATTATTTGACCTGAAAACCAAATATGATGAAGAAACTACTGCAAAGTAAGTTTTTAACCCCCCACTTTCTCCTGTGCCTGCCGTGTTGTGATCGATTAGTGTTTGTGCAACGTCTGGCTCTTTTTCCCGCCTGCGTCGCGCACTGCCTCGGATGGGTTGGAAGGGGGGGAGCCTCACCTGCCTCGGACAGTCCTTGGGATGCCGGGACAACCGGCCTGCTGCTCCTATGGGGGCTGAGTGAATGATCCTCCTGCTCCTCCTCCTGTTGGTCCTCTTGCTGGTCCTCCTCCTGGCCTTCCTCATGTTCTTCCTTCTAGCCCTCCTCCTGCTCCTCCTCTTGGTCCTTCTCCTAGTCTTCCTCCTGGCCCTCCTCCTGGCCCTCCTCTTAGTCCTCCTCTTGCTCCTCCTCCTGGCCCTCCTTTTAGTCCTCCTCCTGCTCCTCCTCCTGGCCCTCCTTTTAGTCCTCCTCCTGCTCCTCCTCCTGGCCCTCCTCTTAGTCCTCCTCCTGCTCCTCCTCCTGGCCCTCCTTTTAGTCCTCCTCCTGCTCCTCCTCCTGGCCCTCCTCTTAGTCCTCCTCCTGCTCCTCCTCCTGGCCCTCCTCTTAGTCCTCCTCCTGCTCCTCCTCCTGGCCCTCCTCTTAGTCCTCCTCCTGCTCCTCCTCCTGGCCCTCCTTTTAGTCCTCCTCCTGCTCCTCCTCCTGGCCCTCCTCTTAGTCCTCCTCCTGCTCCTCCTTCTGGCCCTCCTCCTGGCCCTCCTCTTAGTGCTCCTCCTCTGGCCCTCCTCTGGCCCTCCTCCTGCTCCTCCTCCAGCCTGGCTGGTCCAGCAAAGGGTCCAAGGACCCAGGAGAGAGTCTGTGATCAAGTTTGGAGGGTCTCACTTTGTTCAGCAGAGCTGCGAGGGGCCTCACGGTGCACTTTTACAGATGAGGAAATTGGGGGCCTTCTCACCCCAGAAGTGGGGTCACAGGCGGGTAAAGCCCATTTCCAGAGGTCCTGAGAAGGCCTCGGTTTCTTTGTAATAAAAGGGGGTGAGGAGGTTCTCTGAGCGTCTAAACTCTGCAATCCCGAGTCGCTCTGGTTGGTGTCGGTGGGACCCTCTTTGACATGGTGCAATGGCCTCTGCGCTGGCCAGCGCTTCTGTGGCTCCGTCAAAGGGATGGTACTTACCAGCCAGAGCTCGCATCCTCTGTCCGTCTGTGCAGACATGTCTGGGGTCTGTCCAAGGGGGAGGGGCTGGGCACCTCCCTTGGTAGGATTTATCTGCCTTTATTCCCCTCGGTGCTTCGTTTTTGTCTTTGCTGCCCTGGGCCCAGCAGAGCCACCCCCTGACCACCCACCTCTGGCCCCCATCAGTCGCACTCTCTCAGGCACAGGGGCCTGCCTCAGGGGGCCTGCAGGAGCCGGGAAAAGACCGTGTCACTCTCCTCCTCAAAAAACTATAATGGCTCCCTGTTACCTTAAGGATCCAATAGAAAGATGAGTCCCTTCACAGTGTAGCTCCACTGAGACTTACTTCATTCCCTGAGGTAGGGAAGGAGAGACAGATGGAAAGAGAGAGAATGAGAGAGAAAAGAAAAAGAAGGAAAGGAAAAAGAAAATAAGGGGGGAAAAGGAATGGAAGAAAAAGAAAGAAAAAAATGAAGGAAAAAGAGGAAGAAAGAAAAGAGAAAAGGAAGGAAAGAAAGGAAGGAAAAGATAGCTCTGGGCCCACTGGAGGCGCCCCCTGAGGGGAGCCATGTTTTGGGGATCCCAGGCGGTGGCCCTTGCCGGGCCCCTGAGCCTTTTCTAATCAGTCTGGAAGAGATAGCTCAGCATTTCCCTGGGTGCCCAGATTGCTTCGAGAACATGATAGGTTTTCCATGAGATGTCCAGTGAGTCATCACTGTTAAAAGTGCGTTTCATTGTTTTTCAAAGAACAAACGTCTCTTTTCTCTCCTTCCCGCCTCCCCCATCTCCGCCGAGTTGTTGGGGGGAGTTGGTGGCAGACATACATAGTCAAGTTAAAACAGATCTCCCGAGTGGAGGCCTCCTCCTGCTTCTGGAATCTCCTTCCTGCGGCCCAGGCCTCCGCCATTGACCGCCTGGGCCCCTGGGCTGGGCGAGGTCACCCTCCCATCTGCCCCCATGGTTCTCCTCCCTCCGCTCGCTTCACTCAGGTCAGTGGGACGATAATTGGGGGCTTCCCTTCAAGTTCCCACTTTCTAGATTTCTTTTATCTCTTCTGCCTGAGCACCTGACAAAACCCCGGGGTGTTCTGTTCTGGGGTTCCTCTGTTTAATCTCTCTTCTTGTAACTGGGGGCAGCGTCTCCGTAAGCTTTGTTGACTTCTGAAAAAATCAGTCCTTTGTTCTTTTAGCAGAACATCTGACGTCTGAGTCGTTTCTGCTGCACCTACGTTATCTAGAAAAAAATTATCAAACTTTTCACAAGTTCCATTTAGAGACGTTTGAGATTTATGAAACATTTTAATTTGACAAATAGGAACAAAAAATTGCCTCACAGAACCTTCGACTATTTAGATTTTGATATTTAGATTTGGGTAAAAATAAAATATAATAAGAATAACAGTAACTTGTTATTCAGTGAGCATTTAAGTGCCTCCTCTATGCACGACAGTGATACAAGATTGTAGAAACAAAAATAAATCTGTTTTGTATAGTATCAAACAGAAAGTACCTACTGTGTGCCAAGCTGGGGAAACAGTCCCTGCCCTCAGAAAGTTTATCATCTAATTAGGGGAAGTAACATTTATCCCACTAGACATAAAGTTTGATACAAGGGGGTGTTTGAGGAGAGCGACTCCAGCATCTGAGGAAAGATTTCATAAAGGGAGCTAACCCTTGACCTTGAGCCGTTGACCCCTAACCCGCCTTCTAACCCAGGGGCAGCTCAGGCGGTAAGAAAGGTTTGTGCATTTTTAAGTAAATAAAACAAGACTTTATTTTAACATACGAAATCCGTTCTTGCCTTGCTGTCTCCGTTTGTTGACCCCTGACCCCCTGGCGTCCCAGCCTTGTTTGTGTCAGCGTCCTCGTAAAGGTGTCATCTTTTTTGTGTTCCCGATGTGGTCAGATGGTGACCACAAGGCCACCCTGACTCCAGATGAGCCCGCTGTAGTCGGGAAGAGGCTCTCAGTGACTGCCCTGGGCCAGTCTCCTTTAAATGGGCCCAGAGCAGTTGTGAGGGTCCGGCAGGATCACGTGGGAGGCTGCGCTCGTGCGCGCCGTGCTGATAACCGTTCTCGCCTCCTTCCTGCGTGGCTCTGCCCGGGTCCTGCCGCGTTTCTTTGTATTTATCATATTGTTGTTGTTAGTGGAGCATGAGATGACTCCATTTCACCAATACATCATCATTATTCAACATTCCCTCCTCATTGACCGTGTAATGTGTTTCCACCTTTTCACTGTAAAAAATTAAAGAGCTGTAAGTAGTTTTGGTACGAGCAGGTTGTTTTTTGATCACATCCCCTGGGGCTGCCCCATTCATGTCGTCTGCCAGGTCCAGGGGAGGCTGGGTCCAGGGGAGGCCAGGTTCAGGGGAGGCCGGGTCTGGGGGAGGCCGGGTCTAGGGAAGGCTGGCTATGGTTTTTGGTGGTTTGCTAACGTACACAAACGATGGCCTCACTTGGTCCAGTGCTTGGCGCCGGGCTCCATCAGTGACCGTGGATTGATGGCATGCTTTCCACTTTACTCCGCAGCTGGGAGGGGGCCCTGTGTCCCAGGCCCAGCCGGCCAGCGCTGGAGATTGGGCTTTACCTCGTTACCGATCTAACAGATATTAGGTGGCTTTAGTCAGGGAGGCCCAGGCCCAGCCCTGCTTCTGACCCCCGTGACCGTGGGAGCCTGGACGAGGTTGTCAGGATGTGGGGGGCCCGTAGGGCCTGGTCATGGTTGGCTTAGGGCTGTGCCGTGGCCCAGCTGTGGGCGGGGCTTCCCAAGGGACTAGTGGAGGCTGTGGCTGACAAAAAGACCAGTTTTAAAGGGCTCTCTGAGTCTGGCACAGTGGGTTGTGTGTGGAACTTAGCAGTCCCTTCCATCCGTTGCGCTCTCCCTGGAAGGAGACCACCTAAAGAGACAGAATACATTGTCCCTTTATTTTTAAGTCCAGCACGCTCCCGCCATCTCCCCTCGTGGAGAGAGGAATGGCTCTGGAACTCCCAACGACAGGCGGACTCGAGGCCTCCCCCTCGGGGATACAGCGAACAAACGGTTTGGGCGGCCAGCGCCCCTTCCCAGGGGGCCGTGCTTGGCCAGTTTTACAAGGACTTTGATTTCTTAACTCGTAAATGGCCTGAGTGAGACACGGGGTAGGGGGGAGAGCCATCTCAGAAGGACTTGGATTTGAGGCTGGTCTCTGGCACGTGCCGCCTGTGGCCCTGGCCAGGTCCCCTGGTGCCCCCGGCTACAACTCTCCAGCTCCTTAAGTTCGAGGGGACTGAGGAATTGCCAGCACGCCCTGGTGGAGGGAGTTTCCATACTGAGCAGCCTCTGCCCCCCCAAAACAAACCACAGAAAGTGTTCTGCACGGCAGGCAGGCTGGCCATTTGGCAAAAGTCTCTGCAGAGAGCGAGCCCTTCCTTGAAAAGTCAGCGGAGGCTGGCTTTAGGTTCTGAATTGGAATCCCTGTTACCTGGGGGCTGCCCTCGGCCGCTTCGGGGCAGGACCCCGAGCCCTCCGCGGGGCTTTGTCCCTCACCTGGGCCTCTGTCTCCCTCCCGCCTCTGCCAGGCCCTTCCTCCGGCCATCTCCTCGTTAGATAAGCATGCTTTTGTGAGCTCTGGGGCGGCAGGCCTTTTCACAGGCTGTCGTAAAGCATTTCAGGAAGCTGAGACTGAAGGATTCAGAAACGATTTCTTCTTTCTCCTTCTTTTGGCGATTTCTGATATTGTCTGCTCTCAGGTGGAAAGCTCGGACGCTTGCTTACATAACAGTTTGGGGAGCGTTTGTGAGCTCCGCCGACAGCGGTGGAGATGAACTCCAGCGGCTCCGGAGCCCCCGGAGCCCACCCCTTCCCAAGAAGGAGAAGGGCGGGGGTGGGGGCCGCCGTGGGGATCGCCCTCCCGGGCCTCCGTTACTCAGCACAGGGCCCATGGCGAAGGCACCGAAGCTGTTAATAGCCCCCCGAGCTCATTGTATGTGAGCCTTGCCGTTTGTCAGCTGGAATATCGGGAGCTGAATGTGACAAGATGGAAACAGTAAAGTTTTCCATGTGTAGGCTTGAAGTAAAATGTAATTAGCCTTTATGCACAGAACAAGGACCCATTGATGAATACAGCTGGTCTTTGTTTGGGGCTGTCATTGAGAGTGGGAGGGAGAAGTGTTCTTCTTCATGTTTATTAATGCTTAGAGATTCCACAGACAAATGGCGAGCACAGTTTCATATTTGTTGGAACATCGGGGGCTTTGCCAGAGCAGTTGTTGTGTAAGAGAATTTCTGGGTTTCAGATGAGGGCCGCGGCCGGGCCGGAGGCGCTGCTCTGCCTTCCCCACTCAAAGACGCCCCTCCGCTCCGAGGTCATTGTGCTTCCCAGCTTCCCCTCTGCCCCAGCAGACACAGATCAAATTAGCCTGATTGGGAAAGAAATGGCAGTCACGTGACGTGTAATAAAAAGTGCCCCTCTCCACCATTCGGGCTCCGGCTGCAGAACGAAGCCCCGGGCACCTTGTCCTCCGTCCCCCCGGACCGTGCGGCTCTGCTGGGTGGCTGCAGCGAGCCCTCAGGCCTGCCGGCCGGGCCCTCGCGCTGCGGCGGGCGCCGGGAATCCCTGCCTCAGCCGGGCTCCGGAGCCGCCTCTTCGCTCCATCCCGGCGAGGAGCAGCTAGCAAAGGGACACCACGCTTAACACATACAGTAGGCTGCTGACATGACTGTTAACATGTGGGCTGAATTTCTGAGCCTCTGATGAAAGAAAATATTGAATCACACCAAAATACGACATGCTTCCAGCTCGCATTAGCCTGGGGAGAAGTTTTCTCCCAGATTTTCCCTGCAAGATTTTCTCCCCAAGTGGCCACAGAGCCAAACTTCTCAAGTTTAAAGTTCGGGTTGTCCTACCCCTTGCCTGGCAGGCTTTTTCTTGTTTTTTTCCTCTCAAGAACCAAGACCCTATAAGAGACATTGATGGTTGTAGATGGTTCGAGTATATTTTTGAAATCTGGGAACGATAACCTCGTGTTATGTGACAAAGTCAATCTACCCCCACTTTTTTTTCCCTCCCCGTCCCTCTCCCCTCCGCGTACACAAGCGCCCCCAGGCGAGGCAGGCTCTCCCCCCCCCCCCATAAAGATGAATGCCGGTGCAGGGACCGGCACACTGGGCATGCTGGGCGTGGGAAGCTGTGATCCCGGTGACCCCAGGTAGGCCAGATGAAAGAGGCCAGTGGTTAATGGGTAAAACTGGCCTGCTTGATGAAGAGCTCATGAACGGTGAACACTGCAGCTTTTGTGCTTTAAAATAGAGGGCTCTGGTGGCGTCCCTCTAGAATGACGGTCCCCTAAGACGCTTCAAACAATGGGACACCTTGATTTGGGGCCATTTTCTGTCATACTTGTGCTGTAGGTCAGTACATTTTGACACAAACGGCTTAAACCAACACTTTTTTCCAAATTCATGCTAAATACACAGCGTCTTTTAAGAAAGGGAGTCCTCATTCTATTTTCACATATTCATCCGCAGTTTCTTATCTATACATTTTTTAAAAATGTATTAGTGATTCACTCCTGATCTTATTGGGAATGGTTTAAAAAAATGTATTAACGATTTGGTGCCCCCTTCGTGCCTCTATATAAATCCCTGTCTTTCCCCAGAAAGCCGTCTCTCATAACAAGGAATCAAAAAGAAAGGGGAAGGAGGGGTTCCATAAAACTAACCGGCGTACCAAGGCCAGCATTATCTCCCTCCAACTATATAAACTGATCACCGAATCTGCCATCGTAGGACGTGTTGTTCAGTTGTCTTCTGTAACTTTAATCAAGATGCGTGGTGGTAACAAGGAGCCGTTTATGGGGTTTCACATTGCTTTGTGATTTGGGCCCCAGCATATTTACTTTGTGGGTCTGAGCTGTGGCTCGGGGAGAAGACCATCGCTGTCATTTGGAAATCCCGGATCCCAGCGCGCCGCCTTTTCGTTCGTTTCTGTACTTTTCCATCCGGGGGACTCTGGGGACCTCGGCTAAAAGGAACTTGGAATCTGGACTGGGCCTGAGCATCCTATAATTATTTGGCTATACATCCTATACTTAAGTGTGGCTTCCCCCAGTCGATGTGAAAGGCAGGCTTGTGTGCCATGAAGCCTCATCTATTTCCTGTCCCTTTGATGAGTCATCACTTCCAGTACACGTTTCTATAATTATTATCCTCGTTAAAATAATTCCCCTAAAAATAGAAGAGAAGTAGCCTTTGGCGGCCGGGCAGGGAATGGACTTGGAGAAAGATCCCCCTGACTAGAGCCTTAGGAGGGACAATATGGCTAGATTATTTTCATTCCCAAAGTTCTTATCTCCAAAAGAGCTTAATTATGCATCTTGGGAAAAGCCGAAGGTGTTTTCAGTCCCTGTGTGCTCTTTAACAACACACCTAAAGGCTTTGGAATGGGAGACCCCACCAAGGCGTTGTTTTTGGCTCGCACCCCGAGAGTAGCTGTGTGAGTCTCCCCAGAGTTATAGCATTGGCCTGGTGTTTTCACAAGCCCAGGAGGCTTCCTTATGGCTAGAAGCTGGGCGGGACGAGGAGAAAAAAAGACATTTTTCAAAAAGCTCCATTCCTTCCCTTCCCACTGGAAATCCCTTTGAGTACCCAGGATTCCTGTCCGGCTGCATCTGACCCCTGGCAGGCCTAAGAAATGCAGCAGTGTAGCAAAGGGAAAAAGCCTTTGAACCTCAAAAAGGTTTAAAAAAGAAATTTACGGTGTGTGTGTGTGTGTGTGTGTGTGTAGCATGCAGAGCTCTCTGAGAAAAGGATCTTATAAGTAAAAGTGTCAGATTGTCTTGTATTTGTCTCCCTTTTATTCTCAGTCTCCTGAGAGAGAAGCCCCTTTACCCACCCGGCCCACTCGAGCTCTCCCCACGGAACGTGACGGACGAGCTCCCTGGGCCTTGTCGAAGGCTTCCCGGGGCCTGGAGCCCAGGTGCAGCCGGCGCTCCTGCTCCCCGCTGCTCAGGCAGCTCGGTGGTTATCTGTTTGTACAGTCAGGAGAATTTGAAATATTTGCTTCCAACTAATAGACAGTTTTGACTTGTAGCACTTGACTTTCAGACGGTCTCTGACCAGCCCGGTTTACTTTTGTTTTACATAGATAAATATGTTTAATGAAAGGGAGGGAGGAAGGCGCAGAGAGATGGAGGGAGAGACAGAGGGAGAGGCAGAAAGAGAAAGGGGAGAGGGAAGTCAGAGAAAGAAAGAAGAAAAAAGAAAAGGAGAGAAGGGACAGAGGGAGAAGAAAAGAAAGAGAGAAAATAGTATAGAGAGGGAGATGAGATAGACAAGGTGGCCCAAAAAGTCTTAGTATACTTAAACTAAGTTTTTGGGATGCCCTGATACACTTCCTATGTTTTTCTTGCTTTGTTTTGCACAATTTTATGTGCCTTTATTTACAGAGATAATAAGCTCTCTGAGGGCAACAACGGTTTCATTTTGTCTCTGTACCCCCAATGACTAGCATGGATGCTTTAAAAATATTGACTTGTTTCGATCTTCTCTCTAATCACTATTTCTATATCTTTGAGACTGATTTTTTTAAAAGAAGAAAAAGAAAAGTTAAGGGTAATTCATTTGAGGCAGTTCCACAGAGATCTTTGATGACCGGCTAGGTGCCTGGGAAGCGAAGTAGGCCAGAGTACAATTCGTAGTCATGGAGAAGAAAGATGGAGCTGAAGTCCTCTTCTAGTCTAAAATATGTCTGTCTGTGACTTAATAAACTGACGGTTTGGACCTTGGAAAAAATGTCTTTGAAGGGAGAAGTCAGAGTGACAGGAAGAGATTGACAGGTTAATGAAGGAAGGACCCAGTGAATGGAGAAGGGCCTAAATTGGACTTTGGGACCAATCCGGTCGGTCAGGTTCTGGATTGGAATGAAATGAGTCACTTATAAACAATTTAATATTTAACAGAAATAAATTGATTTAATAACATTGAAAGGCTAGTTAACAAAGAGAGCATTAATCAGTCCATCAGTAAGTATTTATGAAGCACCTACTATGTGCCAGGCACTGTGCTAAGTGCCCGCGGAAGGCGTCTGGAGACCCTGGCTCAGATCCTCCCAGTTACTGAGCAGTGTGACTCAGGGCAAGTGCCTTCCCCATCGTGGGCCCCAGCTTCTTTACCTGTAAAAGCTGAGGTCTGCTCTAGTTCCAGATCCCAGCCTGGGCCTGAGGGGCCCTTGTCGGTCATTATCCTTAGGCTCAGGAAGCCCTAATCCCCCAGACCATTTAAGCTTGTGGGAGAAACCCACAAGTAGGGGGCCAGGCCTGGAATCTGGAATCCTTCTTGACCTGAGGGTCTGCATCTGGCCGAAGGGCGCCACAGCTGGGGCAGTCCACAGACCCGCCGTGTATCCTGCGGCCTTTGCTCTCCATCCGTGAGCTAGTGGGGGGAGGATTTCTGAACAGCTTCCCCACCCCACCCCCTTCTATTCTTGGTTACCAGAGATGACTCCCAGGAAAGGCTATGTTTGGGAACACAGGATATGAAGGCCAGAGAAGAGACAAGGTTTTGCACAAAGAACAGGCCTTGAAGCGAGCCCTCTCCCCAGCAGCTCGGCTGGCACATCTGGGGGTCCTCGTTCCTGGGAGGTGGGCGTCGCCTTATGGCAGAAGTCGTAGACTCATTTTTCAAGATCCATCTGTTGCGCCTTTCCTGCTGGCCAGGGGCTTTCACTGAGAGGGGTCCAAGTCTTCCCCACTCCTTTCATACCTTCCCTGCCATCAATTTCTGGGGCACCTTAAAGGGACTTTCCCAGAGTGGCCGTTAGTCCCCAAAACAAAAAATCCTCCTGGTGCTGACAGAAAGTGAGGGTTACTTTGTCCACTTTCCAGGGGCCTCGTCTGATGAAAAACAAATTTAACCAAATCGAGGCTTTTTTCCGTTTACATTTGGAAGACACCGAGTCGGGCCCTGCCTCTTCTGGGGTTCTCATTCGCCACAAGAGCACTAGATCTTAATTAGTCTCCATGCATTTAAGGGCTGCAGTGAGGACGGCCCGCTCCTAGCTCCAACTATTCCACAGTTGTTAATGTTTCAATAAACATATCCTTAAAAAATCAATTGGAATTTAATAACCATATAATAACTGCCTTCTAAAATCTAAATTCATTGTTTATGGGAGCCGTAGCATTTGAACGGGAGCCAATTATGCCGTGTGTTATCTGCCCCGGAGGGTGGTGGTAACCGCCGTAAAGCATTCTGGGGTCTCCCCGAGGTTGCATTGACATCTCACTGGGTGACCCCGGGACAGGTAGGCCCGGCCCAAGACCCGATCGAGGCGTCGCCGAGCAGTGGGGTGCCCGGCGAGAACGGGCAGTGTTCTTGTTCTTGGCCACCATTAAAGAATCTCCTGGAATGGCCCCAAGAAGGAGACGTTTCCTATAGGAAGGGGGGGGGGGATAATTGAACTCATTGATTTGTTTCACGGTTTGTTTGCCCTTTCATTCTCTTCCTGAGGTGCTGCTTGTGGAGGAGTGTCTCCAATTGCCAGGAAGACCATGGGGTGTCTCATCTTCCCCCCGCCAGCTCCCCTCGTAGCCAGAGCCAGGACGGTGGCGAGGCTGCGAGATGAATTTTTAATGGAGAACGTTAGAGCATCGCCCTTGCTGCCGTGTGCTCGGCTCTCTGGGGCTTTCAGATTTAATGCTCCGATGAACAGAGTACAGACTTGGGGCACTCTCGAGCCGCCGGCATTAACCCCTCAGCCGCCGTGGGCAGAGCCGCTCGTTTCCCTGAAGACGAATGTAGGCAATGTGGGTGGAAATTGGCCAATTAGCCCAGGACGCAAAAGCAGACGGGCCTCTGGAGCCAGTCTTACTGCCCAGAGTCTCCCCGCCCTCCCTCCTCCTTTTAAAACTCCCTTTTCTAACCCTACCTCCGAAAAGGAGCGCCCTGCCCTCCTAGAATGTGACCTTGAAGCCACATTTCCTGTGGGTTATTTATCTGACAGATAGAAATCTCATTCTGACTTTCTGGATGCCAGCTCAGTCGATCAGCCCTCCTTGATTAGACGCTCTCTGAGTCACCCACCGAGCTGGGCGTTGGAAGCCGCCCCCGGCTGCCTCTCCCCCCCCCCCATTTCTGGGCTGCTTCTGCATCTTCCCTTGTGGCCCCTCCCAGGGGAATCCTTCATCCGTTGTCTTTGCGCCTGTGGCAGCCCGATCGATAGGTAACAATAGCCAGCATTTACCGCGCTTCCAGTTTGCCCGGCACGTCCCAAATCACGTCTCATTTCGTCCTCACAACCCCCAACGTTGCTCTTGTTCCCGATTTACAGATGAGGGGACTTCCCCAGGCTCCCGCAGAGAACGAGTGGCTCCAACAACCTTTGGACTTCCTGATTCCAAGTTCAGTTTGAATGTTTAGTTGGGTGACAAATCACTTAGCCTCTCTGAACCTCAGTTTACCTGTCTCTAAAGTGGAGATAATAATGGTCCCTAGTGAGGATCAACTGATTAAATATATAAAGTACTTTGCAAACTTTAAAGGGCTGCGTAAATGCTGGCCATTGTTACTGTTATTATTTTTAAAAAATAAATACATGGCAAATAAAAAGTTATCTTGGAAGGAAAGCACTATTTCAGGGAACCTGGATTTGAATCCTGCTCTTGCCACCTTGGCTGGATCCTACAATCTCTCTGACTTTTATCTCCTCTGTAAAATGACAGGGTTGGACTGTCCGGCTTTCTTCGGTCTTTTCTAGGTCTAAGAAGGTGATCCTAAAAGGCTGTTGTGTATACAGAATGTGTACATTTTCATGTATTTCTCATTTCGAAAGACAGGCTGTGTATAGTTTGAAGTTCAGAATTCTGTGATGGCAGGAAAAGAATATGATGTGCCACCCACAAAAAGGCAGGACTGCCATCCATCGGTCGCCAGACACTAACAGGCCACAGCCCCTGCCCTCAGAGAGCCGGCTCCGGGAGGCCGCCTTCCCACTGGCGGCATCTCGAATGGGTTATTGTCCGTGGCGGTCTCGGTGGTCCGAGCCACTCTCATAGCGTAGCCGTAGTGAGGGGCACAGGGCTCCTGGGCAAAGCCTTTCCTCATCTGGTCAGGGGGGCAGTTAGTCTTCTCTGTCTCTGCAAGATTTAGAAGTCTCTGAACTCAGCTATTAAAAGAGAAGCCTAAAGCACCCTGAAATAGCTGTTCTTGATGGAGAAGGACAGTTGGCACTGTCCTCCTATCCAGTGGACATACGGCAGCTCTTTAAAAACTATAATAAGAAATTACTTCTAAATAATATTACACTAATAATAACTTCACACTGCAGGCTTGGTTCACATTTCAAGAACCATGATAGCAATCTGCAGTAATGTTATACCATCCAGATGACTGATAATAATATAACAACCCACATTTCTAGAGTGATTTGAGGGTTACTGAATGTTTCCCTCTCAATCCTGTAGTTGAGATAATTGACCTTAGCTCTTTGCTTGTGGTCCTTTGAGACCAAGAGTTAGCATCCCCACATTAAAGGAGAGGAAACTGCGCCTCCGAGAGCTTCTGTTTTTTGCCTAGAGTCAGACAGAAAGTAAGTGTTAGAACTGGGGTTCACTCTGACTCAGACTCAGGGCTTCTACCTCCTCATCCCCCTCCTGCTCAATACGTGCCTCTAACAGAACGTTGCTTCTCATCCATGTCGTGGCCAAGACAGCTCAGCTTTAACAACGTGGCCATTGCGGCGTGGCATTTGGGCTAGATGTGCTTTCATTGGGGTAAGGAAACTCTCAACGACCCAAATGGACATGTCTTCTTCACCCAAGAGTCCTAGAGAGCAGGTTGTGACATGGAGAGGTAAAGGACTTGTCCATGGTGCTGGAGATGTCTCGAACCCAGGTCTTTATGACTTCAGGGCCGGCTCGCTGGACCATTTAGCTACACTACATCTTGTTATTGTGTGTTCTGTTAAACAAACATATATATATATTAAATAAACACATATATAAAACAAACATGTATATATTAAACAAACATGTATACAAATATTAAACATATATACAAATATTAAACAAACATGTATATAAATATTAAATAAACACATATATACAAATATTAAACATATTAAACAAACATGTATATAAATATTAAACATACATATACTAAATACATATATTAAACGAACATGTATATAAATATTAAATATGTATACAAATATTAAACAAACTTGTATATAAATATGAAATATATATATACGAATATTAAACAAACATATATATTAAACAAACATGTATATAAATATTAAACATACATATACAGATATTAAATATATATATTAAACAAACATGTATATAAATATTAAATATGTATACAAATATTAAACAAACTTGTATATAAATATGAAATATATATATACAAATATTAAACAAACATATATATTAAACAAACATGTATATAAATATTAAATATGTATACAAATATTAAACAAACTTGTATATAAATATGAAATATATATATGAATATTAAACATATATATTAAACAAACATGTATATAAATATGAAATATATATGTATGTATATACAAATATTAAACAAACATACATATATGTTTTTTAATATTTGTATATATATATATGTAAAAGCCTTCCCATTCCAATAGAGTTGGATATTGTGAAGATAGATATATAGATATACACATATACATACACACACACACACACACACACACACAACGGATTTCCCAGCAGAGACATTTAATACATACACTGTTGCCAGTTTCATAAACCAAATTTAGTTAGAAGGAACTTGTTTAGGGCATAAATGGATGTTTCTGGATCTCTGTTGGCTATCTTTGTGCAAGAAAATAAGAGTCTAGGATTACATCTTTTCTCTGTAAGAGTTATTCCTTCAGAGGAAGCATGAAATCCCACTCTTTTGACCTCTGGTCACCATCGGAGGAAGTAGCAGAGGTGTTATGGGAGGCTCCTGAAGGCTGGAATGGGGCTACTGCACGGGAAGGCTGCAGCCCACGATGCTAATCTGGAGTAGTACTGATGGCCACACCAGGACCAATGGCAGGATTTGCTTCTCTTGCTCAGTTACCGGTCAGCAGAGAAACCACGGCTGGATCCCAGAAATATCAACGCTCTCCCTGTGCCCCGATGCAGGGAGAGAGTCCCTATCACTGTCCCCTTTTGGCTGGAGCATTAGAGCAGATTGGAGGTCAGAAAGAAGTGAGTCTTTTTCAGTAGATTTCCAGTTCTGGGACTTAGTTGTACTTATGATATTTGTATAAGGAAATATGTATTTTGGGATTCAGAACTAAAAAGATACTTGGCTCTATTACCAAAAGACCGGGGTTCAGATCCTGTCTGGCGCTTCCCAGCTGTGTGACTTCCACCTCAGTTTCCTTATCTGTAAAATGAAGAGCTTGTTTGTCCACCAGAACGTGGGATCCTCTGATGGAATTTGGCTCCATCATTTAACAGATGAAAAGTCTTGGAGTCTAGAGTGAATAAATGAAGAAGTCTGTGTGAAGTACCTGCTGTGTGCTAGCCCCAATCCTAGACCCCGGAGACACAAAGTCCCAAAGTAAATGACATAAGTCATTTGGTCCTTAAGGAACTTCCATCGAATTGGAGGGGAAAGGAGGAAGACGCAAAGCGACTGCGTCCTCTGGTGTCCAGCACAGTCTTTCTTGGAGCTTAGCGGCTCCTCAGGACGAGCGCAGCATGAATTCACCCTTGGCACTTCTCCCAGCCTCTAAGCGAGCCTGAATCTTAAACAGAACCCACAAAGCCCAACCCTGTCCTACATCTGATCATTTTAAAAAGATAAAGAGGAGAGAGAGATTGTCAAGATGAAATTCAGACGTTAGGTTACTTTTGTCGCTAAAACCGGTCCAGGAGATGCCGGTTCGGTGCCAGCTCTGAAGCTCTCTGGCTTCTCTCGCCTAACTTCTCAGCATCAGAATCACCTGCGGGTGACAGCCGAGTGGATTGATGTTGTGGCGGGGGAAAAGCCGATTCTGGCCCGCCACAGACACCATAAACGTGCTCTACAGAGTGAATTTAAGTATGCCATAGTAAAAAGGGAGTGATGGCCAGGAAAGATCTGGGTCCAATTTTGATAGCCAGTGGGAAGTGTGTCAAGTGCATTTTCCGTCGTAGCTGAGACTGTGAGGGTCCCTCGAGCTCTGGGATGGAACAGGGCAAACTGCTGTGAATGCGTGAGAGCGCGTCCTGGCTGGTCTGGACAAGAAACTGACCATCGTTGATATTTCATCTTATTAACCCATTGCTTGTCAGGGTCAAACTGTCTCCTATGAGTTTTTAAGAAATTAACAATAACTCAAGCTTCACTTTTTAAATGGCATTTTCTATGGTAGCCACGCACTTTCCTATCTCCCGTTGGATCATCCTGGGCGATTTTTGTTGCCCTTCTAGAGACGGGACAGAGAGAGAGAGAGATGTCCCGATGTTAACGTGGTTGTCTGAACTCTGATTAAAATCCAGCCTGGGACGCTTCCTACTAAACTCTGGTTTTCACCATTATTCAAAAATATTTATTAAATGGCTGCTGTGTTAGCCACTAGAGAAGATATAAATAATAGGCAGCATGTGGCCCTCAGTGTGGCTGATGGCTTACGTATGTATATATAAATGTATATAATACCAGTTAGGAGATGCAAGTGTGATATACTGAGTAGCGGTCTCTGAGTCAGGTCAGTCTGCAATCAGCTATTAAGGAGATGGCTTATACCCCAACCTTCTCTGGAAGCTAATCGAGTCACTTGCCTGATGCTTCCTCCATTCCTTGCCCTCCCAAACTTCCCCCTCGTGAGCTCAGTCCCTCCGTGCAGTTCCCATCCCAGCATGGCAGCATGCATCACAACCGCTGTTCAAGCACCGTGCCCCCCAAGGGGGGAAAATGGTGTTAGAAATGGCCGCGTCCGAGCTTGGAGTCCCCAGGTGCCATTGTAGAGAGCTGGCGTTAGAGCAGGCCGGGTAACCGAGGGCATTCCCACTGCCCTCATTGACACTGTGGGATGCTCGTCTCCATAGGGAGGGAGATTGTCCCGACTGAGAGTCCCTGTGTCAGTGAAAGCCCATCCTTGGGTTGTACAAGTCATAATGCAAGTGCCTAAGGGGTGTGTCCTGTGGGGGTGTCTGTCAAGAGGGAGGACACCCTTCAGTCTGGGAGTGGGGAGCTGTGTTTGTAAATGAATGCATTTATAAGTGAGGAGGGGGCCTTGGGCTGAAGGATGGCCTAGGTGGAAACGGGAAGATGGCATCCCAGCCACATGCAGCCTTTTGAGAAAGGATGTAGGGTTAGGGGAGCTCTTGCTACATGGGGACTTCTCTCCGGGTGCCTTGAGTCGCCCGAGTCACTCCTGTCAGAGGCAGGACTAGAATTCTGGTCTTTGGGATCCCAAGTCCTGTCCCCTCATTGCTAAGTTGGGAGCCATGGAGTGTGTTCAAAGGGACAGCAGACAGTCTAGAGCATCAGGAAGATGGAGCAAAGCCACGTAACATCGGACCACAGCAGTCTGTGCTATGGGGCACACGCTCTCTCTCCCTGGCCCCACAGGAAGCATTGTTGTGGACAGGAGATGAGTCTTGCCTCCTTCATGGTGTGTACAACTAGAAGAAACCCTAGCACTGGGGTCCGCCTCTGCCCTAACATCATGCAGATGAAAAAACTGACTTAACCAAAGTCATCAAGATAAGTAATCTGGGGGGCAGCTAGGGGGCGCAGTGGATAGAGCACCAGCCTTGAATTCAGGAGGACCTGAGTTCAAATCTGGTCTCAGACACTTAACTCTTCCTAGCTGTGTGACCCTGGGCAAGTCACTTAACCCCAGCCTCAGAAGGAAAAAAAAAAAAAAAGATACGTAATCTGCCCATAAGCATTTATTATGCACCTGCTGTATGCCAGGCACCAAACCGGGGATGCAAAGAAAAAGCAAAAACAGATCCCGCTTTCTAGAGGATTATGGTCTGACCAGGGGAGATGCCACGTTCTCTATATAGACACAAGACTGTTGGGGGAGGGAGAGCCTGACCAGCCGAGGGGGAGAGGGGATCAGGGAAGGTCTTATACGTGTAGAAGATGACCCTTAGAACAGGCCTTAAAACAAACCCAAATCCATAATTCTTTGTACTCTGCCATTGCTAAGTCTCTCAGACTTGACAGAAGCGCTTGAATATTCCTGAGTTGAATTTAATTCTGACATTCCCTCCTCGTGTGGCTAAGTGTGGTCCTGTTATAGCAGGGAGCCTTCACATACACGTTTATTTTCTAAGCCTCTATTTTAAGCTGCATGAAGAAATCTGGCCTCTTTTCAAATCTACCATATTTTAACCTGCCAAGAGGAGTACAGCTAATGTGCTTCCTGAGACGCTACTTAGTCAGTGCCTGCTTTTAGTAACGCAGCTTTCCTTTGTCCCCCCGTTCCCTGAAGAAAAAGTGGGCATTAGAGCGCCCTTCTCCCAGTGTCTCTCTGAACGGAGCTAACTGGATCACCCTTCTTTTCTGGCGGACCCTTCCCCGGACGGATCCTTTCATCCCGTGTTTCCTACCTTAGGGGTTCCTGTGGGACCCCACGATGTTCGGAGTTGAGGTTGGCTCTTCTTACGTTATCCCCCACTCCCTGGAGAAAGGGACCCCTCATCCCCAGGCCCGCAGGCCACCGACTCCCACGTTCCCCTCCGGAGGCTGCCTTTGTGACCACAGTCCTGGTAGCCCCTGTTATATAACAGCTCTTTTCTTAGGATGGACATGCTTTTTATGCCTTTTAGTTGGGAGTTCACAGAATACAAATAAACCTCTTTCCTTACTCGATAATCACTTTATAATGCTTGACCTGGTTCAGTATGGCCTTTATATCACAGTTAACAATTGGAGCTTAAAAAAAAAACAACCCTTTTTGGGGATCAGCATTTCTGTGACTATTTTTTTTTTTTTGGAATAAAAAACATTTATAAATAACATTCATAAAAATTAAAAAAAAACATTTCCCATGTAATGATGAAGTCGGTGTTTGCTCCATTCCCAAGAGGATGTTTAGAGAGCCTGGGACGGAGTAGGTACTTGATGCATGTTTGTTTCGTTTAATTAAATGCGTCATCCCCACCCTGTTCAAAATCAAAAGCCACTGGGAGCACCTCCAGACCCCAACAATACGATGGCGTGTTGGGGATTCAGAGACACAGAGTGGAAGGGACCGACATTTTCCAGAGGAGAGATATAAAGACCAGAGAGCTGGAGAGGTTTGCTTTGGCTCCCACAAGTAGTAAGGGACTGAGGCAGGATGGGGATCCAGGTCCTGCTGACTCCAGGTCTGGCACTGGGATGTTATTCTACCCCCCGTCTCTAAGACGCGCGCAGGAGTATCGGTGGAGCGGAAGCAAAAGCATCTTTCTGCTTCCTCCTGGACAGGGTGGGCCGGTAGAGCCAGATCTGAGCAAGCAAGAGCATTAGCATGTCTTTCTTCGCTCTGCCCAGGGCCGGGATCAAGTCTTGCTCATCTGCGCCATCACAGGTGGAACCACCCCTGGTGGTACCGGGCCGGCTGCGGGAGTCGAGGCTGTCCCCAAACATGTCTCACTCCGTGTGTCACGCTGGAAGGATCACAGAACATCCTTGACTCTTTAGTTCCCCTTTCTGTCAGTTGAGGGGATTAAATGATGTCCTTTGAGGTCCTTTCCACATCTATATTTGTGACTTTGTGATCTTTGCCGAGTCGACGATAGATCATTTTTTTGTTTTTATTTTTTAATTGTTAAGTTCTAACTCTTTCCCTCCCACTCCTCCTCCATCCACTGTGAACACAGCAATAACCATCACTTATATATATGAAAGAAACATTTCCATATATCCATACTGCCCCAAAACAAAAACTAAAAAGTGAAGATCATCCTTATATTCGGCTCACTCAGAGTTCATCAGTCTCTCTTTGGAAGTGGATAGCGTTTTTCATCGTTTGGAATTGTCCTATCCTTGTCTTGATCAGCGTGGCTGAGGCTTTCACACCGTTACGATACTGCTGTTGCTGTGATCGCGGATCTGCCGGTTCTTTTCCGTTCACTTTCTATCAGTTCACATCCATCTTCCCGGGTCTTTCTGAGAGCATCCTGCTCATCATTTCTTACAACCCACTTGTGTCCCATCGCAATCGTGTACCACAACTTGTTTACTCATCCCTTCCATTTCCTTTTGCCACCTCAAAAAGACTTGGTATAAATATTTTCATGCAGACGGGCTCTTTTCCCTTTTCTTTGGGACAAAGCTCCTGTGTTGGGATTGCCGGGACAGAGGGTAATCATAGTCTACAGTCTTTTGGACAAATTGTTCTCTGGGCTAGTTGACAACTACTCCACCAACCATGCATCTGCTTTTCTACGTCACCTCTGGCGTTTGTCGTTTTCCCTCTGTCATACTAGCCGATGTGACGATAAGTAGGAGATGGCGCAGAGTTGTGTGGATTTGCATGTCTCTAATCGATAGTGATTTAGAGCCTATTTTCATGTGACCACAGCGAGCTGTGATTGCTTGTTCTGAAACTGCCTATTCATATCCCTTGACAGTTTATCAATTGGGGAATGAAAGCCAGGAATACATCAAAAGGGCTCGGCGGTTCAGCCTGAGCCTGACTCCCCGGGAAGCGCAGGTGGAATAGTGGGTAGAGAGGTGGTCCCCGGGGCGGGACAGCCCACTCCTATTCCGGACTCCTCCCAGACTGGAGGGCCCGGGAGTGCTGATCTGCCTTGGCCCAGAGCTCCCTACCAGGACAGAATCTGAGGGCCCTTCTCAAAACAGGGAAACAATCCTGGTGGCTAGACTGACCTCCTATGAAACCGCACTAAGACGTTGGTGTCCCAGTCGTGCCAATTCAGGACTTTCGGTGAGGGCAAGTGGCTATAAAGTGTATAGAGAGTGGGGGAGACCTCAGTGTGCCCAGGGCTCCCACTTCCCAGGAGAATGTGCGCCGGCTTCACCCCCAAGCCATCCCTCTCCTGTCTTGGGCCTCGAGTAGGCCTGCCTGGCCACCCTCCGCCTTGTGCCCCTTCTTCCTGGGCCTCCTGGGCCTCCAGGGCCTTCACTTCTCTTAGGAGAGTGTCCAAAACCAGAAAAGCCATTCCATTCTGAGCAGCTTGTGATTCGGCTCAGCTTTTATTGACACATTAATCTGTCTTCTCCTCAAAGCTTCATTTTTCCGAGTATCCACAGCTAAAAATATAAACTTACGGTGGCCATTCAGGCAGCCCTTTTTATGGCCTTTCAGAAGGAGAAGCTGTGTCTCTGACGGCTCACTCGAGTCTCGGATCATCCAGGGCTCCTAGAATATCCTGTTTGGTTTTTGTTTTTATTTCGAGCTTAACGATGACGAACAAAGAGGAACACGTCCCGGGGCCTGAGCGTGAGGAGGTCGGATTAGATGCCTCCCAGTCCCTCCTAGGTCTGAGTCTGTGATCCTGACGTCTTGTGATTTCTAAATCGGTCAGTCAGCAAGTATTGGCTGGGAAGGGACCGTGTGCCAGCGCACAGAACAACAGAAAAGGAAGGCCAGGGCTCGCGGGGCAGCTTGCTACATGGCTCCTAAACTGAGCGTTCCCTTCTCACGCTGGGATGTTGGGATCCCTGTTTTCTGGGGCGTGCTCGTTGGGAAGCCATTTTCCTTTTACTTGGCATTTTAAAGGGAGCATTTCTATGGTTCTAGAAGTAGAAGGATCTGTCAGTCGTCCAAAAGGCAGTGCTTGTGTGCTGGGTCTGGGCCCCCACCCCCGGCGCGACCACCTGGAGTCTTCCGTGACCCAGGCCTTGGTGGCTCTCACTTTATGGGTCAGGCTCCCTGAGAACGGGCCCTGGAGAAGGGGAGCTCACTGGATGATTCTCATCTGAGATCGTTCCCAGCCTAGGAAAGAGCTGGGGCCGGCCACCCTGCTAACACTAGGAATGGATGGACCGGGACTGAACCAATCCGGGCCCTGTTCCATCACCGTTGGCTCTGGTTCCGTGCTGGGGCGCTCCTGATGCCTTTGTCTCACCTCTCGCCCTCCTGGTGCTGTCAGAGACCAGAGGCCTTGGGGCTGGCCGGCTCATCTGAATGGGGGTCAGAAAGAAAGCTGTCAATCAGGAGAATAGGGAGTCAGGAGAACCTGGGTCTGGCCTGCTCTGGCACCCCCACCCTGGCCAAGGCCCGAGCCCTCCTCCGTGAGGTTCCCGCCAGGGCCAGGGGAGGCCCACTGGTTTCAAACAGCCCTCCGAGACCGGGTGAGGGAGAGGGATGACAAATGACTGGCTCAGTAATGCCACGCACCTAGGCCGTCCCGCACTTGGGCATTTAGAAAAACCCTAACTGCAGGGTTACCATTTCAGTTTCTCCACGTGTCTAATACACCGTGAGCTTTCTGCACGTCCTCCCTAGAAGTGGGAAAACCTCATGGCAAGGTTGCCCGGCAGAGAGAGAGCCAGCCTTGGAGAAGCCCCGGGTCCAAGGCCTCCCTCGGACATGTATGAGCCCGGAGCGAGTCTTTAACTGCTCAGGCCCCCAGTCATCGTTTAGCCTGGAAATTGCTGTTTTCATACCAAGGGCTCCCATCCCAGTGGAAAAAAAACAAACCCCAAAATGCACAATTAAAAGAAAGACGAGATTCTAAGGGCATCGTCGTCCGCCGTGGCAGGGGCCAGCAAGTCTGGCCCTCTCCTCAGTGTTTGTATAACACTTTACAAACAAAGCTGGGACAGCCGAATTATTAATTTGCGAGTTGTCCTCAAAGAAGACACTTATATTGCAGAAACCCAGACTCTCGGTGCCGATGAGAAGAGCGGGCCGATCCTGTTTGTCTTGGGAATCGTACTTTATCAGTAGGAGCCATTCTTTGCCCCAGTGCAGCCGGAGGGTGGACGCCACCAGTCATCTCCAAATATCCTAAGCACGTTGTCCTTGG